>NC_091341.1:6843534-6863534 GCF_038502225.1 Cherax quadricarinatus
TGTGTGTGTGTGTGTGTGTGTGTGTGTGTGTGTGTGTGTGTGTGTGTGTGTGTGTGTGTGGGTGGGTGGGTGTGTATTATGTCGTGCCAAATAAGTAAATCTTGCAATTTTGGCTTAAACAGCAACGCATATATTTAGTTGGATTAGGCTAAATTAAATTGCGCTTGCTATAATAATGTCAGTTATGTTTTCTAAGGTTCTTTTAGTACAAAATTATTAATTTTTAAATGAAAAAAGTATATCTTTAAGCATATTAGAGAAAATTTTATAAAGGATTTAATTTTAAGAGAGTTCTTGCTAAATGACCAATTTTACCTATTCGGCACGACATAGATATATTAGCAATTGAGGTTCAATATTTACAGTGGATATCTAATTTCTTTAATAACATTTTGGATGTTAATATTATGTCTATATCACTAAAATAATTCAGTCAATACCATTTGCAACAGACTTATATTAAAATGTCTTTGTATACAAACAACATATTTTAAATTAGATTACACTAAAAATTTCAGAACGACACTGAATAACTTAGGGAGAAAAACCTAGACAGAAAACTCTATACAAGCAACGCAATATGAAACAAATGAGGTTCAATTCTAGTTAAACCTTAAATCTAAAGTATAGTACAGAGTAACGACAGAAGTAGTCTCAGTTGAAGTTAACATATTTCAAGTGAGACTATCCAATTGTTGTTGTTGTAGATTTACCGGTATAATCGCCCAGCCTGGGCCTTTTCCAAGTGGTGGCCCAGCCTGGCTCTCTTTCGCGGGAGTGTCTCAGACCAATGTCTGTCATGGGAGAAGGTACAAGTACCTCCTCGTTTTCTGTGACTAGCTGTCTCCATGCCTAGCCCCATTCCCTGCCCGCACGGGGCTCCGAGGGAGAAGCTAGGCACCTAGGGCTGCCACAAACCCACTGGGCTCGAAGGGTGTGGCAGTCTCAGAAGTATCAGTGTTCAACTGTTGTGTACTTTGACATTGTATGGAATCATCCCAGAGCCGTATGCCTGTCGCCTCTAGTTTGTATTAGCTGCATGTCGGGACACCATACATTAGCGTCGCCGAGCTTTCAGTAGTATCAGTTACCAGTAGTGTCAGTAACCAGTAGTGTCAGTAGTAGTGACTCATACCAATCGTTACTGATTCACCATCTTACGTGATCACTGGCTTTTATATTACTGATTTGAATGCCGCTCACTCTCCAGGCACTCGGCAGGGCAATTCAAGTCGAGACGTAAGAGAGGAAACAGGTCAAGCCTGGCACCCATATATTCCATCTAATATACATACTAGAACATCCGACGTGAGTGTTCATTGCCCAATCCATGTTCGAATCCCCACACGGCACCACCTACAAAGCAGCAGATGATGTTAGGAGGTGCAAAGGCAGCAAGCACTACAGGATCGTTTTGGAGTCAACCCCAGCTGTACACATTACGTCTGAGCACTAGGGAAACTCAAGAATGCCTCTTCCTATGAGTGTTGCTGCTGCTAGTTCACTTGTTCGTTGCACTCCTCTTGTGTATGAGACTATCCAGCGAACTAATGAACGAACGAGAACTCACAGGTAAGAACCCACTAGGGGCGAGGGCGAAGTTGGGACTGGCGAAGAATAGGCAGAGAGAGGAAATACGTAAGAATGAAAAAGAGTCGGGGCTAAACCCAGCCGCAAAGCATTGTAAAGCAAATATTTAGCGTGAAAGGAATACATATGTGTTCACTCTCGAGAACATATCAACTGCAAAACTGACTATCCAAAGCTTATAGTTTTAGAACCTAATTCAAACTTTTTAATGAATAAAGTAATCAGAGTAATCTTTTGTACATTCCTAAATAATATAACCCATACGTAATCTTTACTGTTACACAGAGAAAGAGGATTTTTTAGAAAAAATTCATAAGATTATATTAATTTTACTATAGCTGGTCCACTGGTGCTATCATATACATCACCAGCACTGGTCCACTGGTGCTATCATATACATCACCAGCACTGGTCCACTGGTGCTTTCATATATGTCACCAGCACTGGTCCACTGGTGCTATCATATACATCACCAGCACTGGTCCACTGGTGCTATCATATACATCACCAGCACTGGTCCACTGGTGCTTTCATATATGTCACCAGCACTAGTCCACTGGTGCTATCATATATGTCACCAGCACTGGTCCACTGGTGCTTTCATATATGTCACCAGCACTGGTCCACTGGTGCTATCATATATGTCACCAGCACTGGTCCACTGGTGCTTTCATATATGTCACCAGCACTAGTCCTCTGGTGCTATCATATATATCACCAGCACTGGTCCACTGGTGCTTTCATATATGTCACCAGCACTGGTCCACTGGTGCTTTCATATATGTCACCAGCACTGGTCCACTGGTGCTTTCATATATGTCACCAGCACTGGTCCACTGGTGCTTTCATATATGTCACCAGCACTGGTCCACTGGTGCTATCATATACATCACCAGCACTGGTCCACTGGTGCTATCATATACATCACCAGCACTGGTCCACTGGTGCTATCATATACATCACCAGCACTGGTCCACTGGTGCTATCATATACATCACCAGCACTGGTCCACTGGTGCTATCATATATGTCACCAGCACTGGTCCACTGGTGCTATCATATACGTCACCAGCACTGGTCCACTGGTGCTATCATATACATCACCAGCACTGGTCCACTAGTGCTATCATATACATCACCAGCACTGGTCCACTGGTGCTATCATATACATCACCAGCACTGGTCCACTGGTGCTATCATATACATCACAAGCACTGGTCCACTGGTGTTATCATATACATCACCAGCACTGGTCCACTGGTGCTATCATATATGTCACCAGCACTGGTCCACTGGTGCTATCATATATATCACCAGCAGTGGTCCACTGGTGCTATCATATATGTCACCAGCACTGGTCCACTGGTGCTATCAAATACGTCACCAGCACTGGTCCACTGGTGCTATCATATATGTCACCAGCACTGGTCCACTGGTGCTTTCATATATGTCACCAGCACTGGTCCACTGGTGCTATCATATATGTCACCAGCACTGGTCCACTGGTGCTTTCATATATGTCACCAGCACTGGTCCACTGGTGCTTTCATATATGTCACCAGCACTGGTCCACTGGTGCTATCATATACATCACCAGCACTGGTCCACTGGTGCTATCATATACATCACCAGCACTGGTCCACTGGTGCTATCATATATGTCACCAGCACTGGTCCACTGGTGCTATCATATATGTCACCAGCACTGGTCCACTGGTGCTATCATATACATCACCAGCACTGGTCCACTGGTGCTATCATATACATCACCAGCACTGGTCCACTGGTGCTATCATATACATCACCAGCACTGGTCCACTGGTGCTATCATATACATCACCAGCACTGGTCCACTGGTGTTATCATATACATCACCAGCACTGGTCCACTGGTGCTATCATATATGTCACCAGCACTGGTCCACTAGTGCTATCATATATGTCACCAGCACTGGTCCACTGGTGCTTTCATATATGTCACCAGCACTGGTCCACTGGTGCTATCATATATGTCACCAGCACTGGTCCACTGGTGCTATTATATATGTCACCAGCACTGGTCCACTGGTGCTATTATATATGTCACCAGCACTGGTCCACTGGTGCTATCATATATATCACCAGCACTGGTCCACTGGTGCTATTATATATGTCACCAGCACTGGTGTTATCATATACGTCACCAGCACTGGTCCACTGGTGCTATCATATATATCACCAGCACTGGTCAACTGGTGCTATCATATATGTCACCAGCACTGGTCAACTGGTGCTATCATATATGTCACCAGCACTGGTCCACTGGTGCTTTCATATATGTCACCAGCACTGGTCCACTGGTGCTATCATATATGTCACCAGCACTGGTCCACTGGTGCTTTCATATATGTCACCAGCACTGGTCCACTGGTGCTTTCATATATGTCACCAGCACTGGTCCACTTGTGCTATCATATATGTCACCAGCACTGGTCCACTGGTGCTATTATATATGTCACCAGCACTGGTCCACTGGTGCTATCATATATGTCACCAGCACTGGTCCACTGGTGCTATCATATATGTCACCAGCACTGGTCCACTGGTGCTATCATATATGTCACCAGCACTGGTCCACTGGTGCTATCATATATGTCACCAGCACTGGTCCACTGGTGCTATCATATATTTCACCAGCACTGGTCCACTGGTGCTTTCATATATGTCACCAGCACTGGTTCACTGGTGCTATCATATATGTCACCAGCACTGGTCCACTGGTGCTATCATATATGTCACCAGCACTGGTCCACTGGTGCTATCATATATATCACCAGCACTGGTTCACCAGCACTGGTCCACTGGTGCTTTCATATATGTCACCAGCACTGGTCCACTGGTGCTTTCATATATGTCACCAGCACTGGTCCACTGGTGCTATCATATATGTCACCAGCACTGGTCCACTGGTGCTATTATATATGTCACCAGCACTGGTCCACTGGTGCTATCATATATGTCACCAGCACTGGTCCACTGGTGCTATCATATATATCACCAGCACTGGTTCACCAGCACTGGTCCCACGGTGCTTTCATATATGTCACCAGCACTGGTCCACTGGTGCTATCATATATGTCACCAGCACTGCTCCACTGGTGCTATCATATATGTCACCAGCACTGGTCCACTGGTGCTATCATATATGTCACCAGCACTGGTCCACTGGTGCTTTCATATATGTCACCAGCACTGGTCCACTTGTGCTATCATGTATGTCACCAGCACTGGTCCACTGGTGCTATCATATATGTCACCAGCACTGGTCCACTGGTGCTTTCATATATGTCACCAGCACTGGTCCACTTGTGCTATCATGTATGTCACCAGCACTGGTCCACTGGTGCTATCATATATGTCACCAGCACTGGTCCATTGGTGCTATCATATATGTCACCAGTAATGGTCCACTGGTGCTATCATATATGTCACCAGCACTGGTCCACTGGTGTTATCATATATGTCACCAGCACTGGTCCATTGGTGCTATCATATATGTCATCAGCACTGGTCCACTGGTGCTTTCATATATGTCACCAGCACTGGTCCATTGGTGCCATCACATATGTCACCAGCACTGGTCCACTGGTGCTATCATATATGTCACCAGCACTGGTCCACTGGTGCTATCATATATGTCACCAGCACTGGTCCACTGGTGCTATCATATATGTCACCAGCACTGGTCCACTGGTGCTATCATGTATGTCACCAGCACTGGTCCACTGGTGCTATCATATATGTCACCAGCACTGGTCCACTGGTGCTATCATATATGTCACCAGCACTGGTCCACTGGTGCTATCATATACATTACCAGCACTGGTCCACTGGTGCTATCATATATGTCACCAGCACTGGTCCACTGGTGCTATCATATATGTCACCAGCACTGGTCCACTGGTGCTATCATAAATGTCACCAGCACTGGTCCACTGGTGCTATTATATATGCCACCAGCACTGGTCCACTGGTGCTATCATATATGTCACCAGCACTGGTCCACTGGTGCTATCATATGTCACCAGCACTGGTCCACTGGTGCTATCATATATGTCACCAGCACTGGTCCACTGGTGCTATCATATATTTCACCAGCACTTGTCCACTGGTGCTTTCATATATGTCACCAGCACTGGTTCACTGGTGCTATCATATATGTCAGCAGCACTGGTCCACTGGTGCTATCATATATGTCACAAGCACTGGTCCACTGGTGCTATCATATATGTCACCAGCACTGGTCCACTGGTGCTATCATATATATCACTAGCACTGGTTCACCAGCACTGGTCCCCCGGTGCTTTCATATATGTCACCAGCACTGGTCCACTGGTGCTATCATATATGTCACCAGCACTGCTCCACTGGTGCTATCATATATGTCACCAGCACTGGTCCACTGGTGCTATCATATATGTCACCAGCACTGGTCCACAGGTGCTTTCATATATGTCACCAGCACTGGTCCACTTGTGCTATCATGTATGTCACCAGCACTGGTCCACTGGTGCTATCATATATGTCACCAGCACTGGTCCATTGGTGCTATCATATATGTCACCAGCAATGGTCCACTGGTGCTATCATATATGTCACCAGCACTGGTCCACTGGTGTTATCATATATGTCACCAGCACTGGTCCATTGGTGCTATCATATATGTCATCAGCACTGGTCCACTCGTGCTTTCATATATGTCACCAGCACTGGTCCATTGGTGCTATCATATATGTCACCAGCACTGGTCCACTGGTGCTATCATATATGTCACCAGCACTGGTCCATTGGTGCTATCATATATGTCACCAGCACTGGTCCACTGGTGCTATCATATATGTCACCAGCACTGGTCCACTGGTGCTATCATGTATGTCACCAGCACTGGTCCACTGGTGCTATCATATATGTCACCAGCACTGGTCCACTGGTGCTATCATATGTCACCAGCACTGGTCCACTGGTGCTATCATATACATCACCAGCACTGGTCCACTGGTGCTATCATATATGTCACCAGCACTGGTCCACTGGTGCTATCATATATGTCACCAGCACTGGTCCACTGGTGCTATCATATATGTCACCAACGCTGGTCCACTGGTGCTACCATATACGTCATCAGAACAGGTCAACTAGTGCTTCCATGTCACTACCACTGGTCCATGGGTACTATTATATACAGCACTAGCATTGGTTCACACGTACTTCCACATGCACCACCAACACTGCCTCTGCGACCCATCACGTCATACGTCACACCATTGGTGCTACCATATCCGTCACACCACCAGTCTAGATGCTACTCCATACGACTAAACAATGCCAATTTTACCAAAAGTAGACTACAGTTATTTTCAGTGTTTGACGCCCATATATATTTAATGTTAGAATCTTGAGGGACAACTACACGTGTTGCTGACTCTTACAGTTCATAACTTTACTCTCTTGTAAAAGGTGAAATGAAAGAAAAAGATGATGGAGAATTAAATTCACAGTTGGAAAATAAACTGAGTGAAAAGTAGGGGTGCAGTGACCACAGTAAGTGAACACTGTATCAACATCCGTGGCCCCAGATTATTCATCATCTTACCAATGTCAGAAAAACTGCTGCGACATTGTGGTAGTCTTCCAGAGGACACTGGACAAGTATCTTCACCAGATGCGGCCGAAACGTCGTCCTCAGAGATGACTCAATGTTTATTAAACCTTGACTGCTGGAGTGATGAGAGGCCGAAACGTCGTCCTCGGAGATGACTCTCAATATTTATTAAACCTTGACTGCTGGAGTGAAGTTCCTGCTGAAGAACATTCGCCAACTATTGCCTCGTTTTTATATTTAAGTTTATCATTGAAGTGTTTGAGACAAAATGTGCAGAGAATCTTCTCATAAAAGATGGCACGGCTTTGAAGCAGCAGCAGCCTTGCAGGAGCTCATTAATGTGTGGGAGGAGGAGAGGCTAGAGGAGAAGGTAAACGGCAGAGGAGAGGAGAGGGCTGAGGAAAGGTACAGAGGAGACGGAAAGGGGGAAAGGGAAGAGGAGAGAGTATAAGAAATTAAAAACACACAGAGAGATGAGAATATGCAGAGAAGGAAAAGAAACGAGAGGATAGGGAAGAGAAGAGAACAGAGGATACAGAGAAAAAGAGCAGGGGAGATGGTAGAACTGAGAGAAAACGAGAAGGAAGAGACGGAAGAGGAAATGAAAGAGAAGAGAGCAGAAGAAAGGAATGTGTAGTAAAGGAGGTGAAAAATACAGACGAGAAAATGAAAGAAAAGAGCAAAGAGAACAAATAATACAGACAAGGAGAGAGAAAGAAACAGAGAAACAGAGAAACAAGAGGTGTGGGCAATGGAGAGGACGAAGAGTAAACTCTCTTATACCTCTTCGTTTTTCACTATAAGAGACCTTAATGACCACTGTTCTTTACCACACGAAGAGGTCATTCCGCACATAAACTCCTCCGCCTCCACTAAATGACTACCAGCGTAGCCAAGATACCCCAAACGATCATTAGCATTGGTTATCATAAAAGAAGCCTCAGAGTGTTTTAACAAGAATAAATTGCTTAATTTTTGCAGGTGGGCTGGGCAGGTCATGGTAGTCTCCAGGGGAGGGCCAGAAGCCTACAGTGCGTAGACTACTAACTACACATTAACTTCCCGAGTGTTTAGTCCCTCAGTGTGTGAGGTCTTTATATACCACACACTGTGTGAGGTCTTTATATACTAGGTTTTAATTACTCCTCTGCGATCTCTACCCTCTGAAATCCATTATTATTATTATTATTATTATTATTATTATTATTATTATTATTATTATTATTATTATTATTATTATTACTTTCGTTGTTGTTGTTGTTGTTGGTAATATTATGTTATTTCAGTTTTTCAAAAATATTATTTGTATTACCATTATTTTGGTAATATCTTTTGGTAATATTTTTGGTAGTATTTTTGATGTCATCAATGTTAGAATTACAATTCATAAAATTATTATTTAGTAGTAGTAGATATTTATTTGGGCAACATTTCGCTCTAGTCTGTGCCATAACGTTTCACTCTAAATGCAGTTTTGTTATCGAGAGCGTTTCGCTCTAAATAGAGCATCATTTGGACAAAGTTCGGCTCTAAGCACATTTTATCATGTAAAATAGAACGCGAAACGTTGACCTGTCAACCTCAAATCACCGACATTTCTGTCATATTTATTCTATTTAAAAATATAATATCCATTTTGATTATTTATTTAGCCAATCAGGTCTAGAATGGGTTCACCTCTGGGCCAATCACAGTGAATGATGAGGCTCCTGGGATTTCGTATTGGCTCCACGGGAGGCTCCTGCATCCCCTCCCATGAGCACGACAACCATGACTCCTGCTTTCTTCAAGTTCTGTATGCACCCGAGTCATGGCTTCTGCTTCCTTCAGCTTCTGTATGCACCTAGGTCATAATTTCTGCTTCCTTCACTTACTATACGCATCTATGTCATGGCTCCTGCTTCCTTCACATTATGAATATACTTGAGCCATAGCTCCTGCTTCCTTCACTTACGTACCTTCTCCTCGCTGTGAGGCGCCAAAGTCATGGGTGAGGCGGTTACGGGGTTTCAGTGGGTTACCACGGGATACTGATGAGTTAGAAGCAAAGTGAACCACTACATTTTTGTAAACTAATCTTGTGAATATTGTTATTTTGTCAACCAAAAGAAAGGAAAATAAGTTACAGTAGCGTAAGAGGCATTGAGGAACATTTTAAACCGCTGGGTGACTGTTGCAGTGCTTGGCTGTGTATTATTATAAGTGATTTACATTGGTTCGGTTAAAAATACGGGACTAGTTTACCTGGTGTCGCTTCCGGAGGTCACCGTCCCCCACGGCCCTGTTCAAAATCAGGCCTCCTGATTCCTAGCCTGATCAAATAAGCTGTTAGCACCCGCCGCCCACAGTTCAAAGTATGTTCCAAAGCTTGGCTGATCAGGAAATGTTTCGAGGAATCTGTAGAGTTTCCTCTTGAAGACAGCCAGTGGCTTATTAGCAATATAGGGAGGGTTTTGGAGAGTCGTGGTCCCTTAACACTGAGTTTTCTCTCAGTATACTCGTCGATTTTCTGCTTTTCAATGGAGGTATCCTGCACCGTCTGTTAAATTTCTTCTGTTCTTAAGCAGTAATTTCGGTGTCCAGGTTCAGAAATGATACACCTGTAAATGATAAGATCACGTGAAGTGGAGAGCGAAAGGAAACAGATTTTTGGTTGGTTTTGGCCTATATAATTTTTTTTTTTGGGAGAAATTTGGAAGATTAAAATACTCCTTTTTATGAGATAATTTCGTAATATTGCATCCGATTAGCGTCAGTCCTTCAATACTGATAACTTGATAATGAAACTTTTGAGTGCCCTGCCCATACTGGTGTGTTTTAGGATGTTGGTTTCTGAGATAACAAGGGAATGCCTCTTCAGTTTAGCTTCAAAGATGGTGTTTCTTAATGGAAGGTTAGAATCAGATTTGGGCTATGATGCCCTAATTTGTCTTTTTTTTTCAATGAATAAATCAGGTTATTATTTTACATACGATGACTGGTGAATGCTTCATATGATTCACTTCAAATTTTTAACCATGACGTTGAACTACATTAGAAACTTATGCGGCACTCTGCACTATTCCATTCGCATGCACTGAGGCACAGGGGACTGTTTTCTTGGCTCTCACACCAACCGAAAATTATCTAGTTTTTTTATTTAAATGTTCATGGGAAAGACTTTAATTAAACTTGCAAAGGTCAAATAGCGTTTTAGGAATTGGGAAGTAATCACTTTTGATCTGAAGCAGATATGGGTAACTCTAATTCCTTGAATTACGAGCCTTTCACTACCATCGAGGCATTACCCCTTGAAGGGACACGAGCTGGCAGTCTTAGTTAGGTGGTAGAGCAAGTGAAGGAGGGACGGGTGAAACTCTCCGTGTGACAGCTGTGATGGCCGTGATCTTCCGCGATAGCTCACACGGGCAACTGTTAACCCTCTCTAAATGATATATTAACTCCAACACCCCTCTTAAGTGCCCATAAAAACGGGGTTAATGAAAGAGGCGGGACGCTGAGTGCGGCTTAGCTCCCTGACTCTTGCTTCCCTCACTCTCGGAAGCAACCCTCACATTTCTCTTTGATAATTTCGTTGAAACTCCACTTCCGCCCTTACACCTTCAATGTAAATAAAAACGCAAACGAGGTCCTAAGTAAGATTAGAGAAATCTGCTTCCAGATATTTTTTTTCGGGAGCAGCCGTCTAGTTGATCCAGACGAGGAGCTGGAAAGGGCCTCGTTAAAGCTAATGATAAGGTCACTCACCTTATCTGATTGGTCGGGCGGACATTATGGGGAGGAAATTGAATACTGAACAGCTGTAATTGGATACGTCTGGCATAATATTTTTATTTCGTTTATTTCGCTGATACGGAGATGGTATGAGTGTGTGTGTGTGTGTGCGTGTACTCATCTAATTGTACTCACCTAATTGTGGTTGCAGGGGTCGAGACTCAGCTCCTGGCCCCGCCTCTATACTGATCGCTACTAGGTCCTCTCTCTGCTTCCTGAGCTTTGTCAGACCTCGTCTTAAAGCTATGTATGGTTCCTGCCTCCACTACATTATTTGCTAGGCTATTCCACTTCCTGAGGACTCTGTGACTGAAGAAGTACATCCTTACATCCTTGTGACTCGTCTGAGTCTTCAGCCTCCAATTGTGACCCTTGTTTCTGTGTCCCCTCTCTGGAACATCCTGTCTCTGTCCACCTTCTCTATACCACACATTATTTTGTATGTTGTAATCATGTCTCCCCTGACCCTCCTGTCCTCCAGTGTCGTCAGTCCGATTTTCCTTAACTTTTCTTAGTAGGACATTCCCCTGAACTCCGAAACTAGCCTTGTTGCAAACCTTTGTACTTTCTCTAATTTCTTGACGTGCTTGACCAGGTGTGGGTTCCAAACTGGTGCTGCATACTCCAGCATCGGCCTGACATACACAGTGTACAGTGTCTTGAACGATTCCTTACTAAGGTATCGGAACGCTATTCTCAGGTTTTCCAGGTGCCCATACGCTGCAGCAGTTATCTGGTTGATGTGTGCCTCCGGAGAAGTGCTCGGTGTTATGGTCACTCCAAGATCTTTCTCCTTGAGTGAGGTTTGCAGCCTTTGTCCACCTAGCCAATACTCTGTCTGCGGTCTTCTTTGCCCTTCCCCAATTTTCATGACTTTGCATTTGAAAGGGTTAAATTCGAGAAGCCAATTGCTGGACTACGTGTCCAGCCTGTCCAGGTCTCTTTGTAGTCCTGTCTGATCCTCATCCGATTTAATCCTTCTCATTAGCTTCACATCATCTGAGAACAGGGACACTTCAGAGTTTATCCTTTCCATCATGTCATTCACATATATCAAAAATAGCACTGGTCCTAGGACTGACCCCTGTGGGACCCCGCTCGTCACAAGCGCCCACTGTGATACCTCATCACGTACCATGACTCGTTGTTGCCTCCCTGTCAGGTATTTTCTGATCCATTGCAGTGCCCTTTCTGTTATACGAGCCTGATCCTCCAGCTTCTGCACTAGTCTCTTGTGAGGAACTGTGTCAAAGGCCTTCCTGCAGTCCAGGAAAATGCAATCAACCCACCCCTCTCTCTCGAGTCTTACTTCTGTTACCTTATCATAAAACTCCAGAAGGTTTGTGAAACATGATTTGCCTTCCATGAACCCATGCTGGTTGTTGTTTATAATTTCGTTTCGTTCCAGGTGTGTGTGTGTGTGTACTCACCTAGTTGCACTCACCTAGTTGTGGTTGCAGGGGTCGAGTCATAGCTCCTGGCTCCGCCTCTTCACTGGCCGCTACTGGGTCACTCTCCCTGCACCATGAGCTTTATCATACCTCTGCTTAAAGCTATGTATGGATCCTGCCTCCACTACATCGCTTCCCAAACTATTCCACTTCCTGACTACTCTGTGACTGAAGAAATATTTCCTAACATCCCTGTGATTTATCTGTGTCTTCAACTTCCAACTGTGTCCCCTTGTTGCTGTGTGTGTGTGTGTGTGTGTGTGTGTGTGTGTGTGTGTGTGTGTGTGTGTGTGTGTGTGTGTGTGTGTGTGTGTGTGTGTGTGTGTGTGCGCGTTTGCAATACTGTCCAAGACTTGGAAGGTGTTTGTGCAGTTGCAGTAGGTTCACCAGCCGGGGTCTTGTCCCTGAGGTGACACGGTGCAAGTGTTTATGTATAATAATGTCACTCAATGTTCAGGCTTTTATAATTTATTCCTTGAACCCGCCTCTTGCCTTCTTGTTGACTCTTGTTACATTCTGCGAGTTTCATTTCGAAAACCATGATATATTTCTTCTTGTATTTTATTGTTTTACAATCTACAATTTTCAACTTTTTTGATAAGAAAATTCTACCTAGCATTCCTTAAGCCAAATGGATATATTGTTAATGTCGCCTCAATCTGATTTGAACAGCTTGTGTCTCATATTAATATCTCTGAATATCCTCGATGTTGTGATCATATCTCCCCATTTCTTCTTCTCTGGCATCGTGAGGTATTATAGATACAATATGTCTTCCCAGAGTTTTGGTCTTAGTTCAGGTACCAGCTTTGTGAATTTTTTTTTTGTAAATTTTATTAAATATTAAAGACTGATTAACGTAGTTCCCTGCAAGTTGTGATTCTCTTGCTTCATTTTGCCAATATGTAATATTTTGCAATTTGTTCCATCACGTTTGACTATTGGAAATTAAAATCCACTTAATTTTTTTGTATATATTTAAATATATTCTAGAACTTCATATTTATTATCTGAGATATTTCTTCCTATGAATTAATAATCGCGTCAATGCCTACAGTTTTTTGTATATGTTCCTCCCATTATATTTGTTCTGTATTAATGTGAATAATAAGTTTGACTCTAAAATGTATTTTTTTTTTTGTAAAATTATCGGATGGTTTACTTTTTCTTCTGTTGGTCTATTAATTTTTAGCTTGCTGTATCTCGAAATTATTTTCAGAGTTGGTGAGGCTTTTAGACTTTGTATCACTTTTTTTTTCTTTTTCGTTATTTTTCATCATTTATTGAACAAAGTTTTATCGTTTCGTCTGTTGTTAATTTTTAATATGACCTAGTCGATTCCATTATCACCCACACACACACACACACACACACACACACACACACACACACACACACACACACACACACACACCTAGACCGAGACAGAACAAAAACAACTACAGCAGCTGAGGGAGAGGACACAGGCGAAAGGGGCTAGGAAGAGAGACAAGACAGAATCAGCAGAAAACACCCAGAGCAGGGCAGAGCAACAAGCGCAAACACACGCAGAACCATCCCCAGGACCTCACAACGAAACACGCTATCCACACACAAACCACAGTCCACACTTACATCCCTCACCCCACAATACGCTGTAGACTCCCATAGCACACTGCCAGGTCCCCCAGAACACAGTGTTGGAGAGGAAACTGAAGGTATGGTACACCATTGCTGATGGAATAACAAATAAGTGGGAGGAGTGGCACGAAAGAGTCAAAGAAGCATCACTGGACATCATAGCTCTCATCGAAACCAAGCTCACATGAATGATAACAGATACCATCTTTCCAATTGGATATCAGATCCTGAGGGAAGACAGAAGGAAAAGAGGGGGTGTAGCAGTGGCACTGCTCATCAAAAATCATTGGGATTCTGATGAGCTGGAGAGGGGAGACAGAAGAGAAGCAAGAGATTACATAATAGGAACACTTCAGTCTGGAGGTCCCAAGGTAGTAATTGGTGACAGAACAGCAGGAGGCCAAGGCAAGAGTATGATGAGAGCAATAGAGCGATGGCAGAAGTGGCCAGAAGGGTTCATGCGAGCAGGGCAAAGCTGCTGATTATCGGTGACTTCAGTCACAAGGAAATCGACTGGGAGAACCTGGAGCCACATGGGGGCCTGGAAACGTGGAGAGCTAAGATGATGGACGTGGTACTGGAAAACCTAATGTACTAACACGTTAGGGACACTATCAGATAGAGAGGAGAGGATGAACCAGCGAAACTGGACCTAGTAGTCACCTTAAGTAGTGCAGATACTGAGGACATCACATATGAAAGACCCCTCGTGGCCAGTGATCACGTGGTACTGAGCTTCGAATACATAGAGTTACAAGTGGAGAAGGAAGCAGGAAGGGCAGGATGAATGAAGCCAAACTACAAGAAAGGGGACTATGCAGGCAAAAGAATGTCCTTTCACGGGGTTCAATGGGACAAAGAACTGGCAGGGAAGCCAGTAAACGAGATGATGGAATATGTGACAACAATATGCAAGGAAGCTGAGGAGAGGTTTGTAGTGAAGGGTAAGAGAAACAACGAGAAAGCCAGGATGAGCCCTTGGTTCACCCGAAGGTGTAGGGAGGCCAAAACCAAGTGTTCTAGAGAATGGAATTACAATCTATGCAAATACTGTGGCTTGGGTATCCGCAGGCACGGTATATTTGGTAAAACAGGTGGAACATGCACCTTTGACCATCCCAAAAAATGCTGCACCTACATGACAACAGGAGAGTGCAACTTCTCCTCCTGTAACTTATTTCACCGAGAAACGTGTCACTCATCAATCCATGAAAGAAAATGCTACAGTGCATATTGCCAGGCACATCACCTAAAGGGGACAAGAAGACACAGAGCAGCCAGAATATTGGAAACAAAGGAGGGGAGCCACAACTTCTCCAGGGACAGAGGTTTTTTTAGGGCCAGGAGGGAAAAAAGACTGGCAAGAAATGACATTAATCCTACACCAACTGAAAACACTTCTCGAGCAGAGGCATAGACATTGGTCTCCACTCCAGAACAACAGACATTAGAGCTAGCAAATAACCCCCCCCCTAAATTCCACCAATATAAGGACATTTGTCTTTGCAAACACACAGGGTCTAAAGCTGTCAAAAAAGAACAAAACTCCTTACTTCAGAGGATTGCTCACGGAGTCAAATGCAATGTTTGCAGCATTCACAGAGACCAACATAAAGGATCATTATGACAACGAAATATGGATCTCAAGTTATAACCTATTCCGATGCGACAGGCTAGCAAGGGAGGATGTGGCCTGTACGTTACAGAGTCGTTCATTTGCTCGGAACTACAAAACACCTCAAATGATGTAGTTGAAGTTTTGGCCGTAAAGACTGAAAACCTTGTCATTGTGGTAGTATACAAACCTCCAGATGCAACTTCCCAGCAATTCCAGGAGCAGCTTGTGAAAACTGACCACTGTCTGGAAAATCTCCCAACTCCTACCCCAAACATCTTACTACTGGGAGATTTCAACTTGAGACACCTAAAATGGAGTATAGCAAACAATGTTTTGGCAGAGATCACTCCGGGAGGCAGCTTAGATGAAAATTCACAGACACATCAACTATTAAATCTGCACCAAATTCACCTTAAACCAGCAAATATTAGAGCCTACTCTAGAAAATATGCTGGACCTCATCTTCACTAACAATGATGACTTGATATGTAACATAACCGTATCAAAGACAATACACCCAGATCACAACATAATAGAGGTGCAGACATGTATGCACAGGGCTCCTGACCAGCAAAATGTGAGCAGTCATGAAAGTCTCTTCACGTAATTCAATTTCAATAACAAAAACACAGTGGGACCAAGTAAACCATGTCCTAAATGAAACAAACTAGGAAGATATCCTAAACAACTCGGATTCGAACATTTACCTTGAAAAATGAATTCTGTGGTTCTTGAGATCTGCTCAAGACACATTCCATTAAGAAAAAAATTAGAAGATGTAAACTAGAAAGAGAGAGAGATGCTTTCTATACAGAAGAAAGCGAAGAGTCACAAAGCTGCTGAGAGGGGCCAATATATCTGAAATACGAAGGGAGGCACTGGTCAATGAAATTGCAAATATCAAACTTAAGCTGAAGGAATCTTACAGGAAACAGGAATTACAGGAAGAACTAAATGCCATAAAGAAATTGAAAACACCTAAAATGTTTCTTTTCATATGCCAAATCTAAGGGAAAAACAACATCCAGTATTGGGTCTCTGCTTAGGCGGGATGGGACATGCCAAGAAATGAGTGAGATACTAAAGTCCCAGTATGACTCAGTGTTCAGCGATCTGCTGCCCAGACTAAGGGTTGACAATCCAAATGAATTTTTTATGAACGAAACCCAAAATATGGTCATCTTAAATATCTCGGACATTATCCTAACTCCAAAAGACTTTGAAAAGGCAATAAATGACATGCCCATGCACTCTGTCCCAGGCCCAGACTCATGGAACTCCGTGCTCATCAAGAATTGCAAGAAGTCTCTACTGCATGCCTTAAGCATTCTATGCTGACGTAGTGGAGGCAGGACCCATACATAGTTTTAAGACGAGGTTTGATAAAGCTCATGGAGCAGGAGGAGAGTGACCTAGTAGTGACCAGTGAAGAGGCGAGACCAGGAGCTATGACTCGACCTCTGCTACCACAATTTGATGAGTACAATTGGTGATTACACACACACTCACACACACACACACACACACATACACACACACACACACACACACACACACGCACACACACACACACACACACACACACACACACACACACACACACACACGTACCCATATTTAAAAAAGGAGACAGAAAAGAGGCACTAAACTATAGACCAGTGTCACTGACGTGCATAGTATGCAAAGTAATGGAGAAGATTATCAGGAGGAGAGTGGTGGAACACCCGGAACGGAACAAGGGTAAAAACGCCAACCAGCACTGATTTATGGAAGGTAAATCCTGTGTCACAAACCTAATGGAGTTTTATGACAAAGTAACAGAAGTAAGACACAAGAGAGAGAGGGGTGGGTTGATTGCATCTTCTTGGACTGCAAGAAGGCCTTCGACACAGTTCCTCACAGGAGACTGGTGCAGTAGCTAGAGGATCAGGTGCGTATAACAGGAAGGGCGCTGTAATGGATCAGAGGATACCTGACAGGGAGGCAACAACGGGTCAAGGCACGTGATGAGGTATCACAGTGAGCACCTCTGACGAGCAGTGTCCCACAGGGGTCGGTCCTAGGACCAGTGATATTTCTGGTATATGTGAATGACATGATGTGTTAGACCCAGAAGTGTCCCTGTCCGCAGATGTTGTGAAATTAATGAGGAGAATTAAATCAGATGAGGATAAAGTAGGACTTCAAAGAGACCTGGACAGGTTGGACACCTGGTCCAGCAACTGGCTTCTCGAATTAAACCCCGCCAAATGCAAAGTCATGAAGATCGGGGAAGGGCAAAGAAGACCGAAGACGGAGTATAGGCTAGGTGGCCAAAAGACTGCAAACCTCGCTCAAGGAGAAAGATCTTGGGGTGAGTATAACACCGAGCACGTCTCCGGAAGCATACATCATCCAGATAACTGCTGCAGCATGTGGGCGCCTGGCAAACCTGAGAATAGCGTTCCGATACCTTAGCAAGGAATCGTTCAAGACACTGCACACCGTGTACGTCAGGCCCATATTGGAGTATACAGCACCAGTTTGGAACCCACATTTGATCAAGCACGTCAAGAAATTAGAGAAAGTGCAAAGGTTTGCGACAAGGTTAGTTTCAGAGCTAAGGGGAATGTCATACGACATACGTCATAGGACAGGAGGATTAGGGGAGACATAATAACAACATACAAAATACTGCGTGAAATAGACAAGGTAGAAAGAGACAGGATGTTCCAGAGAGGTGACACAGAACCAGAGGGTCACAATTGGAAGTTGAAGACTCAGACGAGTCAAAGGGATGTTAGGAAGCATTTCTTCAGTCATACAGTAGTCAGGAAATGGAATAGCCTAGCAAGTGAGGTAGTGGAGGCAGGAACCATACATAGCTTTAAGATGAGGTATGATAAAGCTCATGGAGCAAGGAGTGAGAGGACCTAGTAGCACTCAGTGAAGAGGCAGGGCCAGGAGCTGAGTTTCGACCCCTGCAACCACAATTAGGTAGGTACAATTAGATGAGTACACACACACACACACACACACACACACACACACACACACACACACACACACACACACACACACACATCCTGTCTACCTCGGTCTGTCATGCAGGTCTGTCACTTTTCCCTTCACCTGTCCACTTATCCTCCTAAAAATCCATCATGCTGAACCACATTGCTCTTAGCATCTACAAATTTACTATCGCAGTCTGTCATCAGATGTTCACACGGTAACTTTCCTTACATTATATAACCATGTTTGCTTTTGTGTACGTGTAGGACGCTTTTCAACCTGATGTCATTTCCAAAAGTGCCTAGTCCTCGCGTCTCAAAATTTACGTTCCGTCAAGTTTTGTGTCCATAAAATAAAAATTCGTAACAATGGACTTAATGGCACAAATATTATAAGCACAAAAAATGCAGTTTGGAGATTTAACCCAAGAAAATCGAATACGAACTTATTTCTGATCAGAAGAAACTTTATTAAGTTATTTCACAAAAATTGATTTTATTAATAAACTTTGCACATTAAAACTTACACAACCTAATATCAAGAAAAAGATCACACTGAAGATAACACATTAGCACTAAAAGTTTCAAGCTTATCAGAAGAACCATTTTCAGGATATTACACAGAATAAAATAAAATGACCTACTCAGCCTATACTCATGAAACTTCCACTTGTCAATCATTCTGTCAACCTTAAACTAGGAATATTTGATCAGGGTTGAAAATTTGAAGCCTATTAAATGAGGTCTATTCACGCGCGCCTAGTACGTTACAATTTATTCTGTGTTCATCACACACGCAGTGGCACGCCCTCTTGACCAGCAAACTGGCCCTACTGCTCTATTGTCTATTTCAATTAACCACTAGTGTGAGAGCTGGCTCCAGCCGAGGTGAGGTTAGAACACAAGAAACAAGGAGCACTGCAGCAGGCCTAGCCCATGCTAGGCACGTCCAAGTTGTGAAAGTTAAGACACATGTGCAACATCTGGATATCTTTATTGTAGACGTTTCGCCATCCAGTGGCTTTATCAATACAGATTCTAGGACATAATTGGAAGACAGTAGAACTATATACAAAAGATGAGGTAATCAGTCCCTCAGCCTTGGAGTTAGTGTTCACAGCATCGTGGTGGAGGAGAATCTGGAGCAAAGGCAAGAAGACTGGCGGTTATATAGGCGTCAGTGGATAAGGACGTGTAGCAGACGAGAGCATAGTCACTGGTAGGCGGGTTTCCCCAGTGGAAGTAAGTCCTTCCCAAAGGGATGGATTAGTTGTAGCAGCCGTGAAGGTCTTGTAGATGTCCTCTGAACCAAGATTCCA
>NC_091341.1:6866034-7001034 GCF_038502225.1 Cherax quadricarinatus
AGATACAGTGGGAGGAGAGGGAGAGGCCAGTGTTTGTCTATGGGCTCCAAGAGGTCGAAGGGGAAACCTACGAGGAAAGAAACCAGGGGGAGAAGAAAGCGATCGAAGGTATCATGAAAGCAATAGGTGAGGGAGACATGACCCAGGTGGAAAACTTTCGGAGATTTGGGTGGTTTGTGGGTGGAAGGAGGCAGCCTGTCAAAGTAATCTTCAAGGCAGAATCAGCATGAACCAGGGTCCTGCAGGAGAAAGCACGACTGAGGGACAAGCCAGAGTACCTGAGAGTGTACCTAGATTACGACAGAACACAGCAGGAAAGGATGATACTGAGAGAGAGGGTACAAAGACGAAAGGAGGAACAGGATGCATTGATGAAGAGAGCAGAACCCAGACTCAGGTGGAAGGACAAATACACCATACAGAGGCACCTGCAGAAGAACTCCAATCACAACAACCCCGAAACAACTGAATAATCTCAACCAAAACCCACACACTGTTCCCTCTGCCCCCTACTCCCCATAACAAACCCCACCCCTACAGCAGTCCCCCTATGGAGACTCTGCCCCACTACCCACCACAAATCCCACTCACACCATGACAACTCCAACTCAGCTGAACAAGCTCAACTAAAACCCACACACTATTCCTTCTGCCCTCACCCCCCATCACAAACCCCACCCACACCACAAACTCCCATAGGCCCCCAAGGACTCCCATTCCCCCAACCCCAATATTCTCCCAGGTCCACCGTGATAGACAAGAACCTGAAGGTGTGGTACACAAACGCAGATGGAATGGCAAATAAATACGAGGAGTGGCATGAAACAATCAACAAGAAGTCCTCAGACATCATTGCAGTCACAGAAACGAAACTCACTGAGACAATAACAGACGCAGTCTTCCCACTGAGATATCAGATCCTGAGGAAAGATAGAAGGAGCAGAGGGGAAGGAGGGGTTGCACTGCTCATAAAAAAACCGATGGAGTTTTGAGGAAATGTAAGGCATGGACGAGGTTGGAGAAAGGGACCACATAGTAGGTACAATTCAATCTGGGGAACATAAGGTAGTCATTGCAGTGATGCATAACCCACCACAGAAGTGCAGGAGGCCAAGAGAGGAATATAATGAGAACAACAGAATGATGGTGGACACACTGGCTGAGGTGGCACGAAGAGCTCAATCTTGCAGCAAAGTTACTGGTTATGGGTGATTTCAACCACAGGGAGATCGATTGGGAAAACCTGGAGCCTCATGGGGGCCCTGAAACATGGAGAGCCAAGATGATGGATGTGGTACTTGAAAACCTCATGCATCAACACATCAGGGACACTACCAGAGACGGGAGGATGAACCAGCAAGACCGGGCCTCGAATTCACTCTGAGTAGCTCAGACATTGATGACATCACATATGAGAGGCCCCTCGGAGCTAGTGACCAAGTAGTCCTGAGTTTTGATTACATAGTAGAGTTACAAGTGGAGAGAGCAACAGGAGTCGAAAAAAAAACGAACTATAAAAGGGGGGACTACACAAGTATGATGAACTTCCTGCGGGAGGTGCAGTGGGACAGAGAAATGGTAGGAAAGACAGTAAATGAATTGATGGGATATGTAACAACAAAATGCAAGGAGGCAGAGGAAAGGTTTGTTCACAAGGGCAACAGAAACAATGGGAAGACCAAAGCGAGTCCTTTGTTTACCCGGAGGTGCAGGGAGGCAAAAACTAAGAGAATGGAAGAGGTATAGAAGGCAAAGGACCCAGGAAAACAAGGAGATCAGTCGAAGAGCCAGAAACGAATAAGCACAGGTAAGGAGGAAGGCCCAGCGACAGTACGAAAACGACATAGTATCGAAAGTCAAGTCTGACCCGAAACTGCTGTTTAGCCACATTAGGAGAAAGACAACAGGCAAAAACCAGGTGATCAGGCTGAGGAAAGAAGGTTGGGAGCTCACAAGATGATATGCACACAACTGAGGAGGAGGTGAAGAAGCTGCTAATTGACCTTTATACCTCAAAGGCAATGGGACCGGACAACATCTCCCCGTGGGTCCTCAGGGAGGGAGCAGATGTACTGCATGTGCCATTAACCATAATCTTCAACACATCCCTTGAAACTGGGCAACTACCTGAGGTATGGGAGACCGCAAATGTAGTTCCCATTTTTAAAAAAGTAGACAGAAAAGAGGCACTAAACTACAGACCAGTGTCAATGACGTGTATAGTATGCAAAGTCATGGAGAAGATTATCAGGAAGAGAGGGTGGAGCACCTGGAACGGAACACGATTATAAACGACAACCAGCACGGATTCATGGAAGGCAAATCCTGTGTCACAAACCTTATGGAGTTTTATGACAAAGTTACAGAAGTAAGACACGGGAGAGAGGGGTGGGTTGATTGCATTTTCTTGGACTGCAAGAAGGCCTTCGACACAGTTCCTAACAAGAGAATAGTGCAGAAACTAGAGGATCAGGCGCATATAACAGGAAGGGCACTGCAATGGATCAGAGAATACCTGACAGGAAGACAGCAAAGAGTCTATGGGATGAGGTATCACAGTGGGCAACTGTGACGAGCGGGGTCTCACAGGGTTCAGTCCTAGAACCAGTGCTATTTTTGGTATATGTGAATGACATGATGGAAGGGATAGACTCATATGTGTCCCTGTTCGCAGATGATGTGAAGTTAATGAGGAGAATTAAATCAGAAGAGGATCAGGCAGGACTTCAAAGAGACCTGGACAGGCTGGACACGTGGTCCAGCAACTGGCTTCTTGAATTCAACCCTGCCAAATGCAAAGTTATGAAGATCGGAAAAGGGCAAAAAAGACCGCAGACAGAGTATAGGCTAGGTGGCCAAGACTGCAAACCTCACTCAAGGAGAAAGATCTTGGGGTGACCATAACACCGAGCACGTCTCCGGAGGCACACATCAACCAGATAACTGCTGTAACATATGGGCGCCTGACAAACCTGAGAATAGCGTTCCGGTACCTTTGTAAGGAATCGTTCAAGACACTACACTGTGTACATCAGGCCCATACTGGAGTATACAGCACCAGTTTGGAACCCACACCTGATCAAGCACGGCAAGAAATTAGAGAAAGTGGAAAGGTTTGCAACAAGGCTAGTTCCGGAGTTCAAGGGTATGTCCTACGAAGAAAGGTTGAGGGAAATCGGACTGACAGCATTGTAGGACAGGAGGGTCAGGGGAGACATGATAATGACATACAGAATGCTGCTTGGAATAGATAAGGTGGACAGAGACAGGTTGTTGCAGAGAGGGGACACAGAAACAAGGGGTCACAATTGGAAGCTGAAGACTCAGACGAGTCAGAGGGATGTTTGTTAGGAAATATTTCTTCAGTCATAGGGTCGTTAGGAAGTGGAATAGCCTAGCAAATGATGTAGTGGAGGCAGGAACCATACACAGCTTTAAGACGAAGTATGACAAAGCTCAGGAAGCAGAGAGAGAGAGAGGACCTAGTAGCGATCAGTGAAGAGGCGGGGCCCGGAGCTGAGTATCGACCCCTGTAACCACAGTTAGGTGAGTACAATTAGGTGAGTATATACACACACACACACACACACGACACTGGAGGACAGGAGGGATAGGCGGAAACATGATAACGACTTATAAAATACTGATAGCAATTGACAAGGTGGATAGGGACAGAATGCTTCAGAGATGGTATACAGCAACAATGGGGTCACAACTGGAAGCTGAAGACTCAGATGAGTTACAGGGATGTTAGGAAGTATTTCTTCAGTCATGGAGTTGTTAGGAAGTGGAACAATCTTTAGACACCGTTGCTACTGGAATTCAACCACAATAAATGCAGAGATAGGAAAGTTTGGGAAGGAACTAGTTGACATTAAACTGAGTCTGAGCTCTGAAGGCGCACATTAACTAAATAACTTTTATGGAAAAATTCACGTTAGGCACAAGATGAAATTTTTCCTTTAGGAATTTTAGCCAAAAATTATTCATGATCTACATACGGCATATGTCAGGGCTGTAATGAAGGATGAAGCACCAGCATGACCTCCACGTCAGAAAGAGAATTTAAAACACTAGGGAAAGGCAGAGGTTAGCAACTAAGTTACTCTCAGAGTTGATGGGGACGAGTTATGGAGAGAGTAGATGAGCTTAATTTAAGAACGTAAGAAAGAAGGAACACTGCATTAGGCCTACTGGCCTGCTGTAGTGTTCCTGACCTGTGTGACTTAAGGGAGAAGCACGGCATCTGACCTAGTAGCACAAGCTAATTAGGTCCAACTCACACCCACCCAAACCTACTCATGTATTTATCCAACCAACCTATTTTTAAAATTACACAAAGTCATATCTTCTATGACGATACTCGGGAGTTTGTCCCACTCAACCACAACTCTATTACCAAACCAGTGCTTTCTTATACCCTTCCCGAATCTGAATTTTTCCAACATAAAACCATTGCTGCGAGTCCTGTCTATGCTAGATATTTTTAGCACGCTATTTACATCCCCTTTATTAATTCCTGTTTTCCATTTATACACCTCACTCATATTCCCCCCTAATTCTACGCCTTTCTGGAAAGTGCAGATTCAGGGCCCTTAGTCTAGCCTCATAGGGAAGATTTCTGATACATGGGATCAACTTTCTCATCCTCCTTTGTACGTTTTCCAGTGCATTTATATCCATTCTGTAATAAATTTGGTAGAATTACCGACAATATGTGAAGTAAAAGGATACAAGTGCAACAAATGTGACATTTTATTGTGGCAACGTATTGCTCTCCAAGAGCTTTGTCAAGCCGTTACGGCTTGACAAAGCTCTTGGAGAGCAATACGTTGCCACAATAAAATGTCACATTAGTTGCACTTGTGTCCTTTTACTTTATATATCTATTCTGTAATACGGTGACCAAAACTGTTTAGCACAATCTAAATTAGGCCTAACCAAAGATATATAGACTTGAACACCCTGTGGACTTCTTTTATTTATACTTCTAGATATGAAGCGAAGAATTCTGTTAGCTTTATTGCGAACACTTATGCACTGTTGTCTTGGTTTTAGATTACTACTAACCAGAACTCCTAAATCATTTTCGCAATCAGTAACGTTAAGATCTACATTATTTAGTTTATATGTGGCATGGTTATTTTCCTGTCCAACATTTAGAACTTTGCATTTGTCTATTTTAAACTGCATCTGCCACTTCTCCGACCATTGCATCAGTCTATTCAAATCATCCTGGAGTGCTCTAATGTCCTCATTAGAATGAGTTGGACGGCCTATTTTGGTGTCAACAGCAAATTTGCTTATGTCGCTATTTATTCCCTCATTTATGTCGTTTATGTAGATTGTGAACAACAAGGGGTCCAACACTGACCCCTGTGGAACACCGCTTGTGACGTGCCCCCATTCTGATATCTCACCATTTATGCAAACTCTCTGCTGCTTATTTGTCAACCATGCTACTACCCAGGAAAAAAATTCTCCTATTCCGTGTGCCTTAAGTTTCCTCAGTAGCCTCTGATGCGGAACTCTATCGAAAGCCTTACTGAAGTCCATATACACAATATCATATTCAATACCATGTCTACCTCCTCAAATACCTTAGTGAAGAAAGATAGTAAATTCCTAAGACAGGAACGCCCCTTTGTAAAACCGTGTTGAGATTCAATAATCAATTTATGCCTTTCAAGATGGCTACGAATTGCTTCGGCAATTATTGATTCCATAAATTCTCCAACTATGGAGGTAAGGCTTATTGGTCTATAATTTGAAGCTAAGGACCTGTCACCTGCCTTGTAAACAGGTATTACATTTGCCATTTTCCACTTGTCTGGCACTATGCCAATTTGTAGTGATATATTGAAAAGATTAGCCAAAGGTATGTGCTAAGTTCCTCTTTACATTTCTTTAAAACCCTCGCAAACAGTTCATCAGGGCCTGGGGATTTGTTAGGCTTAATTTCTCTATTTGTCTGAGGACTATGTCATTAGTTATCACAATCGTGCATAGTTTATTATCGTCCTGTTCTACATAATTTACTGTTTCTGGAATTTCTCTAGTATCTTCCTGGGTAAGACTGGCAGGAAGTAAGTATTGAAAAGCTCACACATATCCTTATCACTGTCAGTGATCTCACCAGAGTTAATCTTAAGTGGGCCAACCTTGTCCCTAAGCTTACTTCTGTATACCTGAAAGAACCCTTTTGGGTTAGTCTTCGAATCCCTTGAGTCCTTAGCCTCATAATCCCTTTTTGCTTTTCCTATTTCTTTTTTAATAACTCTCTTTAATTGAATATACTGATTTATTAACTGCCCATCCCCTCTTTTGATGCGCCTATATGTGCATCTCTTTTGACCAATGAAATGTTTTAATCTATTGTTCTTCCATTTGGGATCATTTTCGTTAGATCTAATTTCCCTACTCGGAACAAACGTTGACTGGGCAACTAATACTGCTCTGAAACACATCAGATTGACACCCAACACCACCTACCTGACCCAAAGTCAGGTCATTCCAATTTAGCCCACCGAGGTAATTTCTCAGTCCCATGAAGTCTGTCAAGTGAAAATCTGGGACAGAGATTTGATTGCAATTATCTGGGTAATTCCATGATACACATATTGAAACTAAGTGATTTGTGATTGCTTTACCCAAGCTCATCATTAACCTCAAGATTATTAACTAGTGATTCTTTGCTGGCAAGAACCAAGTCAAGCAGGTTGTTTCCTCTAGTTGGTTGTCACAAACCATTTTAAAAAGCAATCCTGAACCGTATCAAGAAAGTTACTAGATTTAAGATTTCCTGTCACATTGTCTAAAGTTAAAATCTCCCATTAACAGAACATTTTCATATCTAGATGCCTTATGAATTTCGTCCCATAACAGCCTACCTCGCTCCCTATAAAGGTTTGGGGCCTATAAATCCATCCAAAATTAATTTTTCACGACCTTCAAGGAACTGTAGCCAAACAGATTCTGTGTCCGTTATAGCAATAATATCTATATTACCTGCACTTGCAAGTAATCTTAGCTCATCTATCTTATTTCTTAGACTCCAACTATTTGAATGGTAAACCTTAAAGGAGCTAGTCACTCGTTGCCCTCTCTTTCTTTTTTTGTTGAATAATTTCTTTGCCTTTACTAGCAACTTTATTTTAATATTGTCTTGTAAACATATCCCTGAGGTATCCTGGTAATATCTGCTGTTTTTAACCTTAGTTCTGCAGCCTGATTTTTTCCCACAAACACCCATGCCTCTAAAATCTATCAGTTTAAATTCCTAGACAAGTCATCAATGACATTCTCAATCGAATTGGCTAATGCATCCACTCCAACCCCAGAGAGGTGACCCCCATCCCTTGCATACATATCATGTTTGCCATAGAATTTATCCAGGTATCAATGAATGGGATTGCAAGTTCCTTGCAGTACCTGTCTAGCCAGCAATTTGTACTAATTACCCTAGACATACATTCATTGCCCACTCCCCTTCTAGGCAAATGCTACAAATGACTGGGATCCCTCCCTTAGACCTGACTACTTCTACAGCTGACCTGTACCTATCCAGCAGCTCCTGTCTCCTGCCCTTCCCGATGTCAATTCTACCAGCACCAATTACCTGAGATAATATTATCCAACCTGCTGACTGTCACCAACACCAGCTCCTGGGAGGCACACCCTCTGTCTGACCTTCCTATCTCTGTTACAAAAAGCACAGTCCATATGTCTTACCTGAGAGTCTCCCACAATTAGAATATTCTTACCTTGATTAGCAGGGAAGTCAGTGGTACCTTTAATTAACTTCACTAACCACTGAAGTACACTCTTCCTAGAGAACATCTTCTCTATTAACCTTCCTTATCTTCCTTCTTCTTGAATTGTGAACCACTTGCCACTTAAAGTGACTGCAACTCTAACTCACTGCTGGTATCCTTTTCCTCCTTACCAGCACCAACCACCTCACACTCATTCACAAACCCTTCTAGGCGAACCTTCAGCCTTCTTTTTCCCTCTTGAAGAAGTAGAACCTCCTTCAACACTTTAACCTGAGATTCCAAGACACTACAACAAGCCATGGTCGGGTAATTCTCGCTAATTCCCAGACAGCTTAAGACAGCAACCTCACGTGACCTCTGACCGCAGCGTACTGAAACCCGAACATATCAGATGAGCTTATATGAAGACAGTAGAGATGTGCCTAAGTATCGATATCAGCGGGCATCTGCCATTTTTTACGGTGTCGGTATCGGAATCTTTTAAAAAACAGCCGATACTTTTTAAAATATGAATTGTGCATGTGTGCTTAAAAACAACATTAATACCCTTCTTAACGAGTATGAGAGATACTTATACATTCACACACACACACACACACACACACACACACAGGACTCGACCCCTGCAACCACAAATAGGTGAGTACAAATAGGTGAGTACACACACACACACACACACACACACACACACACACACACACACACACACAGAAGAGTTTACAGACACACTATCGGCTAGTGCTTTTGGCAATCAGGTAATGAGTAACGACATTGTCACATCAAAGAAATTTAGTTATTTAATATTTCACTTTCCTGCGTTATTTAATGCCCATTGTGCAATAACCATTCCCTTGTATATTGAACAGTCATTATAATTTAAAAATAAAAAATATAGGAAAAATATCTGTATTGGCCGAGAATTGAATATGGGTTTTTGCATCGGTATCGGCCAAAATTTTGATATCGTCCTATTCCTAGACAGCAGAGAACAGAAAAGCCGGTGGAGACATGATAACGATATACTAAAATACTCAGGGGACGTAAAAGGGTAGCCAGGGAGATGGAAGACAGGTACGCCAGGGAATTATTAGAGGTTCATGACACAAATGAGTGAAAAGAAACTCTGGAAGTACTTTTCCTCTTCAGCGCGGACACAATGTGGAATGACTTGAAAGATGAAAGGGTGGAAGAGTACTCCACACACAGCTTTAAGAATAAGTATGACAGAGAGTTTAGCACCATCCTCCTGGTATATCCTAATCAGCTAGACTGTGGTGTTTAGGGTGGATTGTGTGTTGTTACCACCAGAGAGCTGACTGATGATGCTTCAAACAAGATCTGGCCAGGGACCGGGTCAGGGGCCCATGATATCATGAACAGACCGTCAATACGTAGATAGGCTAAGAGGGAATAAGACCGGTAAGGGATAGTTAAGAGGCCCTGAGGCCCTTAAGCTAAGCTTCATTAGTTTCACAATAGATCCGCCCCTGGGCAGGACCATGAGTACAGACTCGATCCCTCGTACCGGCACATTAGCCCCCAGAGATATGCCTCGCCTGCTGCCCGGATAGTTCACTACCAAAAGTGGTCTCCTAATTAAAGCCAAAATCAGATAGTTTTCGGTGGCGTCGGCCGTGCGCATGACTCACTGGAATTTATGTGTTGCGCCGGTGCTGCGAGACAGCAGCCAAGTGATGCCCAGACAGTGACTCTTCTGTACCACACTCCTGCACCAGAGACTCCTGTGTAGTACATTTCTGCGCTAAAGACTCCTCTGTAGCACACACCTGCGCTACTTTGCTTTATAGCACACTCCTGCGCTACTTTGCTCTGTAGCACACTCCTGCGCTACTTTGCTCTGTAGCACACACCTGCGCTACTTTGCTTTATAGCACACTCCTGCGCTACTTTGCTCTGTAGCACACTCCTGCGCTACTTTGCTCTGTAGCACACACCTGCGCTATTTTGCTCTGTAGCACACTCCTGCGCTACTTTGCTCTGTAGCACACACCTGCGCTATTTTGCTCTGTAGCACACTCCTGCGCTACTTTGCTCTGTAGCACACACCTGCGCTACTTTGCTCTGTAGCACACTCCTGCGCTACTTTGCTCTGTAGCACACACCTGCGCTATTTTGCTTTATAGCACACTCCTGCGCTATTTTGCTCTGTAGCACACTCCTGTGCTAGAAACTGTGCTCTGTAGCACACTCCTTCGCTAGAGACTGTCCTCTGTGGCACACCCCTGCTCTAGAGACTATTCTGTAGCACACTCCTTTGCTAGAGACTGTGATCTGTAGCGCATTCCTGCTCTAGAGACTGTGCTTTGTAGCACACTTCAGCACTAGATGCTGTCCTTTGTAGCACACTTCAGCACTAGATGCTGTCCTTTGTAGCACACTTCAGCACTAGATGCTGTCCTTTGTAGCACACTTCAGCACTAGATGCTGTCCTTTGTAGCACACTTCAGCACTAGATGCTGTCCTTTGTAGCACACTTCAGCACTAGATGCTGTCCTTTGTAGCACACTTCAGCACTAGATGCTGTCCTTTGTAGCACACTTCAGCACTAGATGCTGTCCTTTGTAGCACACTTCAGCACTAGATGCTGTCCTTTGTAGCACACTTCAGCACTAGATGCTGTCCTTTGTAGCACACTTCAGCACTAGATGCTGTCCTCTGTAGCACACTTCAGCACTAGATGCTGTCCTCTGCAACACACACGAGCCCCAGCAGCTACTCTCTGCAAGACACCAGCATCAGGAGTCACACTGTACACAAACTTCCTTATAAACTGACGGGTGACCTTACTGTGCTCTACTGATCTCTCCTAACCCCACTCTTATTTCCATAACTCTACCTGCAGAAAGAGATCGAGATAGCAATGTAAGGATGTGTTAATTCGAGGCTACAAGAAAGAGGGGATGGGAGAAGGGAGTGGGGAGATAATTGTGTTCACGAGACAATATTACCTGGTATTAAGATAAGCCTCGTGTTTGGACTTTACAGAGCAGGCTGGGGGAGGGAGGATGACAGAAGGTGTCCAGCCACCTCATCAGAGGGCGCTGTGGGCCGTCTCTGCTCAAAGACGACCTCATCAGAGGGCGCTGTGGGCCGCCTCTGCTCATCTGCTACCTAATCAGAAGACACTGTGGGCCACTTCTGTCAAAGGGGTACCTCATCAGGAAACGCTGTGGGTCACCTTTACCCATATTATAGCATTATACTCCTCTACTAATGCCGTTATTAACTATATTGTCATTTTTAATGTATACGACATAAAGAAAATAAGGAATCTGCGCCTGTGTTCTCTCTAGCTATTCTCCTAGCTGTGTATGTGGGTGTTGGGCTCCAAACTAATGGTCGCCGACTTTGTTTACTACCTATCTAAAGTGGTTTATATTATATCCTATTCGACTTTTGTCATATAAATATTTTTAACACAACAATGGAATTAACTTCAGCTAGAATTCTTCCTAATGCATTTTACATGCCCTCTACCTTAACACTGGTATCAACGCTCCACCAAAGAGAAGCGAGATAAGCGCATCAATTTCTTTCTCTCTTTCTCCAGTAGAGCTAAAAATAGAGGAAATAAAAAACACTTGACCGCTGGACTATTAAAAAAAAACGAAAAAAAAATTCTGTTGTTATTGTTGTTGTTGTTCCTGTTGTTGTTGTTGTTGCTGCTGCTGCTGCTGTTGTTGATGTTGTTGTTGTTGTTGTTGTTATTGTTATTGTTGTTGAAATAACTGTATTTTTTTCCCTTTGGCTGGCTTGATATTCTAGCACCAGTTCATGTTCTCGCCCTTGTTAATCTATTTAAAATTGAGAATCGGAATTTTGTTTTATTTGTGTATAAATCAGCAGATGCAGTTTCAGAGTCCAGAGAACACCTAGCGAAATTCGAGAACTGTTCTGAAAATCTCCCAAATCTGACCCTAATATAAAGTAACAATTTAAGAAATGTTAATTGGACGAATGGAACGAGGACAGTTAAAGCAGAGAAAACCCTGGAGTCAGTTGTGATGACCTGTCTCACTGAACAGGTCTACAAAATCTGAAATAAATGCGCCTTTCGCTAGCAGACAGCATAACCGAACGGTCAAGAAAACATTCTTGACCTTGTGTTTCGAAGACAGTAAATTCAGACCGCAACATAACTGAAGTTCAGACCTGCATACTCACTGATCTTAATCAGTTACGTGGGAATGTTCTGAAATATAATTTTAATAAAAAAAATCAACGAGAATCAAATAAATCGTCGTCATCCTGAAATATGCTGGTTTGGAAATATTATTAACATGGACCTGAATCAGTATTCGAGAGGATAAGCTCAATGGCATTAGTGGTATGCCCCAGGCATACACCTCTACGAAAGAGGAAGATAAATTGCACGCTGGAAAAGAGAGGAGCGTCCTCTATAGGCGAAGACGGTTGATCGCAGAAATTTTTTAAAGGTAAAGACTTTCTGAAGGACGAAAATAAACACTGGTTATATAACTGGAAGACGTTGAGCTCAAACTGAATGCATCACATAGAGTCCAGTAGAGATGTGGGAGTAAGAAGCCGTAAGTGAAATTGAAAGAAATCCAAAATACTTCTTCTCATATACCAAATATTGGGCTGAAATTGTATCTCATATCTGGTCTTTAATCAAATGAAATGAAACATACAATGACGACAACAAAGAAATGAGTGAAATAAATGACAATGAGACTGAGTGTTCAGTGAACCAATATTTAGGTTAAGTATATACAACACAAATAAGTTTTTCAATGTGGAGATGCAAAACGCTCCAGACAACTCCCTAATTCTTTACTTAACCCGAATCCCACTTCAATTTGAACATTCACTGTTCCAGGTCCAGACTCATGGAACTCCAGATTTTTCAGTGATTGCAAAAAGTTATTATTTAGTGCCTTAAATAATTCATTGATGAAGTACTCGGACACTGCAGTTCTACCACAGTTATTACAAATAACAACTATAAAAGAGACAGTAAAGCGACTGTAAAAAAAATATATAGACCTGTGGTCCTCACATCCTGTGCAATCTTTGAAATCGCACCAGTTGCAATCAATACGTAGGGCAACAAATCTAGATGAGGTCTTGGATACACTGAAAGACAAACATAATGCTATACTTGACTTTACAAAACCCATCGACAAGTGAGACCATGAGGTACTTGTGCACAAAATACGTAGAAAAGGAATAACTGGAAAAGTGAATAAATGGATATTTAACTTCCCAAGAAAAGGAACCACAAGAGTAAACAGAAGGAAATCAGAGGCTTCCGCAGTAAAAGGTTCTTTTCTACAAAGTAGAGTACTCACCCTGTACCTGACAAAAACAGGAGCATAAATGACTCACGAAATCGTAATGACACGATTGCAAACAAACCATACCACGGGTGGGGTTAGAACCCGTGATCAGAGAGTTACAGAACTCCAGACCGACGCGTTAGCCACTGGGCCAGCTAGCTACAAAAATCACGTAAATCACAGCACTATATCATCCTTTTTGTGAGCCTCCAAGCTGATATACACCGAGTCTGCCAGTGGACCAATGACCACAATGTGATGCTCAATGAGGATTCATTCCACGTACTATGATACGGTAAATTTAAGAAAATTAAACGAGATCGGGGTTCAGGACAAATTCGAATCACTCGAAGAAGTCTAATGCGATAGGCTTGTGTTAATAATAACAGAAGATCTCTCATTCAGGGAACACAACACTGTTATTATAGTAACAGAGGGAAAATGATGGGTTGTATAAATAGAATTTTCAAGACAAGATCACTAGTTCTCTCTAGACGTCCCCCTTCAGGGTAAGTGAAACAACAGAACTGGACAATGTACACACAACATTCTCAACTCATTTACCTTCAGTAAACACACGAATCACTGGGAACTCTTGAAATCTCTCGAACTCTATTCCTTAGGCTGTAGATAAGAAAAATACAGCATAATTAAATATACAATATAATATACAGTATACATTAGGAAGAGTCTGGAGGAATTGGTCCCAAATCACTCCATATGAAAGCAAGAAGCTTGGTAGATGGTACAAGATGCCACTAATGAAAAGCAGGGCAACGATGAGTACACTGAACGATGACTGGGTAATTGAAACACACCAAAACTTCAACACCCTCCCTTCATTCACAGCAGGAATTACCAACAAATCCCTAGCTATTTTAAAGAGAAAATAATAATTTCCTGAAGATATTACCTGATTAACCGGGCAGCGGGCACCAGACCAGCGACAAGATCTAAACTAAGACACGGCGGAGAGGAGCAGTGACCTTTGGAAGGGAATTCAGGAAAAACAGGTAACAACGTCGTTTTTATCTCTGAGTATCTTAGACGGTGCGATCATGTCACCTCTGGTTTATAACCCCCGTAGTGATACAAGGTTCAGTTATCTTAAACCATAATCATCATGTACAGTATTTGCCTATGATGTGAACAGTGAACACAGTGCTTTCTTCTTCATCATACTAAAGACAGTTCTTATATATGCCAGCTTAGCATATGCATGAGTGTCTCAAGCGAGAAGTTTGGTGTGATGTTCATTCCTGGTTGTCACACACACACACACACACACACACACACACACACACACACACACACACACACACACACACCCACACACACACACACACAGAGAAGAGATTAGTGCAAAATTTGGAGGATCAGGCAGGAATAACAGGGGAGGCACTGCAATGGATCAGGGAATGCCTATCAGGAAGACAACAGCGACTCATGGTACGTGGCGAGGTGTCAGAATGGGCGCCTTCAACGAGCGGGGTTCCACAGGGGTCAGTCGTAGGACCGGTGTTGTTTCTGGCATTTGTGAACGACGTGACGGAAAGAATAGTCTCAGAAGTGTCCCTGTTTGCAGATGATGTGAAGTTGATGAGAAGAATTCAATCGGGCGAGGACCAGGCAGAACTACAAAGGAATCTGGACGGACTGCAGGCCTGGTCCAGCAACTGGCTCATAAAGATTGGAGAAGGGCAGAGAAGACCTCAGACGGAGCGCAGTCTAGGAGGCCAGAGACTACAAACCTCACTCAAGGAAAAGGATCTCAGGGTGAGTATAACACCAGGCACATCTCTTGAGGCGCACATCAACCAAATAACTGCTGCAGCATATGGGCGCCTAGCAAAACTAAGAACTGCGTTCAGACATCTCAATAAGGAATCGTTCAGGACCCTGTACACCGTGTACGTTAGGCCTATATTGGAGTATGCGGCACCAGTTTGGAATCCACACCTAGCCAAACACGTATGGAAATTTGAGAAATGCAAAGGTTTGCAACATGACTAGTCCCGGAGCTAAGGGACATGTCCTGCAAGGAGAGGTTAAGGGCTATCGGCCTGACGACACTGGAGGACAGGAGAGATAGTGAGGATATGATAACGACATATAAAATACTGAGAGGAATCGACAAGGTGGACAGAGACAGGATGTTCTAGAGATGGGACACAGAAACTAGGGGACACAGTTGGAAGTTGAAGACTCAGATGAATCACAGGGATGTGAGGAAGTATTTATTTAGTCATAGAGTTGTCAGGAAGTGGAATAGTCTGGGAAGTGAAGTAGTGGAGGCAGGATCCATACATAGCTTTAAGAAGAGGTATGGTAAAGGTCATGGAGCAGGAAGAGTGACCGAGTAGCGGCCAGTGAAGAGGCGGGGGCATTAGCTGTGACTCGACCCCTGCAACCACAACTAGGTGAACACACACACACACACACACACACACACACACACAATACCTGCATGCCATTAGTTCCGCACAATCCAAATATCCTCCATAATGATGCATTTTTTCGTCCTCTCTCAATATCGTCATCATTTGTGAAATTCTTTAATCATGATTTGCTCGTTGAATTTTATTATGAAGGAAAGTGGAGTTTACGCTTATCGACTAGAGTGGAGCCAGGGACCTCTAGCATCCTTATTTACCAGTGTTGTGGGTGATGTCTGAAGCTCCTCACCAGCCTTTAACTATATTATAGTGTGTGTGTGTGTGTGTGTGTGTGTGTGTGTGTGTGTGTGTGTGTGTGTGTGTGTGTGAGAGAGAGAGAGAGAGAGAGAGAGAGAGAGAGAGAGAGAGAGAGAGAGAGATGAACTTATTCCACCTCTAAATCGACAGGATGGGACCACCTCTACTAGTAGTCAAGAGAAGGCGGACCTCTTTGCTGAACACTTTGCTACCAAAATGCAAGTTCCTGATCCAGCAAGGGACCCTCCTTGGCTAGCTGCACGAACTGTGTCAAAACTGTCAGTGGTGACAATAAGGCAGGAGGAGGTGCATTTCCTTCTTAAATCACTTGACCAAGAAAAGGCTGTGGGCCCAGACAAGTTGAGCCCAAGATTGTTGAGAAGATGTGCAGACCAGCTAGCAGCACCTCTAACTCGCATCTTTCAGCACTGCCTAGTACAGTGTAAATGGCCCTCTCTATGGAAAGAGGCAAATGTAGTCCCTGTTCACAAAAAGAAGAGCAGAGCAGAAATCAGCAACTACAGACCAGTGTCACTCCTGTCAATCACTGGTAAGATCCTTGAGACAATAATCTCAAGACAAATGACAGATTTTTTTGACTACCACTCACTACTTTGTGATCGTCAATATGGCTTCAGGAAAGGTTACTCTGCTGCTGATCTGTTGTTAAACCTCTCCACTAAGTGGCACCAGTCACTGGATGAATCCAAAGTCAGCTGTGTGGTAGCACTGGACATTGCTGGCGCTTTCGACCGGGTGTGGCACCAGGGCCTCTTAGCAAAACTTCAAGCACTGGGAATTGCAGGCTCTACGCTATGTCTCCTCAGTGATTACCTTCATGGTAGATCTCTAAGTGTAGTCCTCAATGAAGCGGAATCAGCAAGGCATCCTATTGGGGCAAGCGTTCCACAAGGAAGCGTGCTGGGTCCACTGTTATGGAATGTCTACTTCAACGACCTTCTTCATCTCATCCCAGAATCACATGCATATGCAGACGACTGTACACTGACATTCACTTATCCAAGAGAAGAAATGCCAGCTGCTCTAAGCTACATCAATCACCAGCTGAGAGCTATATCAGCTTGGGGAAATAGATGGCAAGTAACATTTGCACCTGAGAAAACGCAAATGATGATCGTCTCTAGGCACCATGATGGTAATGCTGGTGCAGTAGTAAGGATGAATGGGAGGATGTTGGCACCTGGAGAAGAAGTTGATATCCTTGGGGTGAAATTTGACTCCAAACTAACCATGAAGAACCATGTTGTAAATCTTGCAAACAAGGCAGCCAGGAAGCTTACAGCACTTCGCCGTATCTCGCATCTGCTTGACAGTAGGGGTTGCAAGATCCTGTACGAGGCACAAGTACGCTCACACATTGAGTATGCTCCACTTTCTTGGTTTGCCTGCCCCCCCCTCTCATCTGCGACTGCTTGACAGAGTAGAGAACAGAGCAAGACGTCTCATCTCTCGCCTGGACCCATCCTGGATAGATCTGTCATTTCAGCAGAGCCTTCAACATAGGAGGGATGTGGGTGGCCTTACTGTTATGTACAAGGCCAATATTGTCAAAGTACCACACTTGGATCCACTTCGAGGACAGCGTGAAACAAGCTTTTATGCCACAAAACGGGCAGAAAGCAGCAACTTCACTCTGGCTGTACCCTTCTCTAGAACATCACTCCATCTGAGATCATACATACCCAGGATGACTCGAGTATGGAACACATTCGTACAGCATAATGATGTCAACGAGATAAAGTCAGTTGATCAAATGAAAATGCTGGCCCACAGATGGCTCCAACTTCATCCTGTTCCCTACTTGTATGTCTCATAACAATAAAAATGCTTTCAAATGAGCTGATGTAGGTAACAGCTCTTAGCTTGCCAATAAAGTTAGGAATCCTTAACCTGTAATATAGCTGTCAATAAAGCTAGGGATCCTTAACCTTGTCAAACCCTGTGTAAAAAAAAAAAAAAAAAAAAAAAAAAAAAAAAAAAAAAAAAAAAAAAAAAGAGAGAGAGAGAGAGAGAGAGAGAGAGAGAGAGAGAGAGCACAGGAAGGGAATGAAAAAACAAACTTCAGAGGAAGAAGTTACACTTGCATGAGGTAATTCCTGAATGAGATAGTGAAGTATGTGGTATAAAGTGCCAGAAGACAGATAACACACCATAACCAGAAGCATAAAAAAATGACAAGAATAGAGTGAGGAGTGCATGGTTTACCTAGAGGTACAGAGAGACAAAAATTGGAGCATAAAAAGAATGTAGAATGCAAGAAATTCAGGAATCCAAAAAAGCGAGCAGAGTCAGAAACGAAAATGCATCCGAAAGAAGAGAAGCTGTAAGACAATTTGACAATGATATAGCATCGATAGCAAAATCTGACCTAACGTTGCTATACAAACACATCAGGAGTAAGACAACTTTAAATATTTAGGTAATCAAGCTGAAGAAAGGAAGGAAAACTCAAAAGTAATAGCCAGGGATTCTGTGAGGCGCTCGCCAAGATATTTAAGCCGGTTTTCTTGGATGTTAACAGAGTCACGACAGAATAAAAGATTAGAAAAGTACCTTGTGAGTTAGATACCCTAAAGGCAATGGACCAGATTACATCTCTCATTGGGTACTGAGAAAGGGAACAGAAGCGCTATCTTCAACAAGTCACTGGACACAGGGCAAGAAGAAGAAACCATCTGTAGCCCCAATATTTAAGAAAGAGAACAAACAGGTAGTATCACTGATATATGTAAGATGTAAAGTTATGGCAAGGATTATCATGAGGAGAGCAGTGAACCACCTGCAAAGAAAAGCATTCATAAACAACAAGTTGATAAATCCTGTCTCACAAACCTACTAGAGTTTTACACCAAGGTAATAGAAATGAGGCAGGAGACAGAGGGACGAATTGATTGCATATTTTTGGACTGCAAGTAGCATTTGACGCAGTACCAGACAAGAGATCATGGCAAAAACTAGAGAAGCAAGCAACAGTAACAGGGTATATAATTAGACACTTATGCAACTCCTGGGTATCTTTAGTGTGGAAACGTTTCACCAATCTGTGGCTTCCTCAGTCCAATACAGAAAAGAATGGTTGAAGATCAGGAGTTTGACGTAATCAGTCCCTCAGCCTGGAGTCGATGTGTTCAGTCTTGAAAAGAGTGCAGTATATGAACCAGTTATCTACATTCCTGTCAGACACATCAACACCTTGGTATCTTGATACAGGGAATTCTACGCTCGTCTAACATACATGCATGACCTACGACTGTTTCGCTTCACCTGTCTGCAGTATATGAGCCACTTCTTCGCACATATGCTGTATTCTTATCAAGACTTATGTACTGATTACATTGACTCCAGGCTGAGGGACTGATTACTTCAAACTCCTGATCTTCAACCATTCTTCTCTGTATTGGACTGAGGAAACCACTGGTTGACGAAACGTTTCCACAGTAGAGATCCCTAAGTGTTGCGCAAGTGTCTAATTCATCAACCTGTCAGTTTTCCGAACCAGTCGTCTACAATAACAGGGAAGCCACCACGATGAATCAAGGAATATTTAACAGCAAGGAAACAACAAGTGATTGTCCGAGACGAGGCATCGGAATGTGGGTGTGTGAGGAGTGTGGCAGCACAATGGATCAGTTCTGCAACCATAACTATTTCTTGTGTATCTTTATCCACAATAAAGATACCCTAGTGTTGTACAAGTGTCTTATTTATCTAACTGTCTTGTCAGTTTTCTAATTCATTTGTATAATTATATTATTTGTTTTGGTCTGACAAATAGCTATTAGAATGAACCATAGCAAATACAAAGCTGGGAAGTTTAAGGAAGGGCAAAGGACACCGCGAACGGAATACAGACTTGGGGAAGGGAAACAGAGTCAGCAAACTTCATTCAAGGAGATGGAACTCGGGGTGAACACTGTACCTATCACATCACCTGGGGCGCACATCAACCAAGTAACTACCCGAGGAAACGCACATCTGGAAAATCTAAGCATGGCTTTCAGAATTCTAAGCACGGAGTCATTCATGAAACTACATAAAGCATATATCATGCCCATATATAAGTATGTAGCGCCATAATGAAACCCCACGCATTTTTTTTATTAATTAACACATCGGCCGATTCCCACCAAGGCAGGGTGGCCCGATAAAGAAAAACTTTCATCATTCACTCCATCACTGTCTTGCCAGAGGGATGCTTTACACTACATTTATAAAGCTGCAACATTAACACCCCTTCTTCAGGGTGCAGACATTGTACTTCCCATCTCCAGGACTCAAGTCCAGCCTGCCGGTTTCCCTGAATCCCTTCATAAATGTTACTTTGCTCACACTCCAACAGCATGTCAAGTATTAAAAACCATTTGTCTCCATTCACTCCTATCAAATACGCTCACACATGCTTGCTGGAAGTCGAAGCCCCTCGCACACAAAACCTCCTTTACCCCCTCCCTCCAACCTTTCCTAGGCCGACCCCTACCCCACCTTCCCTCCACTACAGATTTACACACTCTCGAAGTAATTCTGTTTTGTTCCATTCTCTCTACATGTCCGAACCACCTCAACAAACGCCCCTCAGCCCACTGGATAATAGTTTTGGTAATCCCCTCTGCATTATATTCACACCACACACTTCCCTCAGACATGACATCTCCACTGCCTCCAGCCTTCTCCTTGTTGCAACATTCATCACCCATGCTTTGCACCCATATAGTAGTGTTAGTATAACTATATTCTCCTACATTCCCCTCTTTGCTTCCAAGGACAAAGTTCTTTGTTTCCACAGACTCCTAAGTGCACCACTCACCCTTTTTCCCTCATCAATTCTATGATTCACCTCATCCTTCATAGACCCATCTGCTGACACGTTCACTCCTAAATATCTGAATACATTCACCTCCTCCATACTCTCTCCCTCCAGTCTGATATCCAATCTTTCGTCACCTAATCTTTTTGTTATCATCACCTTACTCTTTCCTATATTCACTTTTAATTTTCTTCTTTTACGTACCCTACCAAATTCATCCACCAACTTCTGCAACTTCTCCCAAAAGCACAGTGTCATCAGCAAAGAGCAACTGTGACAACTCCCACTTTGTGTTTGATTCTTTATCTTTTAACTCCACACTCTTACCAACACATAAGCATTAACTTCTCTTACAACCCCATCTATAAATATATTGAACAACCATGATGACATCACACATCCTTGTCTAAGGCCTACTTTTACTGGGAAATAATTTCCTTCTCTCCTACATACTCTAACTTGAGCCTCACTATCCTCATAAATTCTCTTCACTGCTTCCAGTAACCTACCTCCTATATCATACACCTGCAACATCTGCCACATTGCTCCCCTATCCACCCTGTCATTTGCCTTTTCCAAATCCATAAATGTCACAAAAACCTCTTTAGCCTTACTGTTCACTTATATGTTTCACTGTAAACACCTGGTCCACACACCCCCTACCTTTCCTAAAGCCTCCTTGTTCATCTGCTATCCTATTCTCCGTCTTACTCTTAATTCTTTCAATAATAACTCTACCATACACTTTACCAGGTATACTCAACAGACTTATCCCCCTATAATTTTTGCACTTTCTTTTATCCCCTTTGCCTTTATACAAAGGAACTATACATGCTCTCTGCCAGTCTCTAGGTACCTTATCCTCTTCCATACATTTATTAAAAGCACCACTACTCCAAAACTATATCCCCACCTGCTTTTAACATTTCTATCTTTATCCCATCAATCCCAGCTGCCTTACCCTCTTTCATTTTACCTACTGCCTCACGAACTTCTCCCACACTCACAACTGCCTCTTCCTCACTCCTACAAGATGTTATTCCTCCTTGCCCTATACACGAAATCACAGCTTCCCTATCTTCATCAATATTTAACAATTCCTCAAAATATTCCCTCCATCTTCCCGATACCTCTAACTCTCTATTTAATAACTTTCCTCTCCTATTTTTAACTATCAAATCCATTTGTTCCCTAGACTTCCTCAACTTATTAATCTCACTCCAAAACTTTTTCTTATTTTCAACACTGTTTGTTGATAACATCTCATGCACTCTCTCATTTGCTCTCTTTTTACATTGCATCACCACTCTCTTAACCTCTCTCTTTTTCTCTCCATATACTCTTCTCTCCTTGCATCACTTCTACTTCGTTAAAACCTCTCATATGCTAACTTTTCTCCCTTACTACTCTCTTTACATCATCATTCCACAATCGCTCTTCTTCCCTCCCGCACCCACTTTCCTGTAACCACAAACTTCTGCTGAACACTCTAACACTACATTCTTAAACCTACCCCATACATTTTCTACCCCATTGCCTATACTCTCACTAGCCCATCTATCCTCCAATAGTTGTTTATAACTTACCCTAACTGCCTCCTCTTAGTTTATACACCTTCACCTCTTTCTTACTTGCTGCTTCTATTTTCCTTGTATCCCATCTACCTGTAGCTACAACTAAAAAGTGATCTGATATATTTTTGGCCCCTCTATAAACATGTACATAAGAACATAAGAACATAAGAACGATGGAACACTGCAGAAGGCCTACTGGCCCATGCGAGGCAGGTCCAAGTCTCCTACCGGCTTAAGCCAATGCACCCAACCTAGTCAGGTCAGGTCACGTTGACTTAAGGGAGGAACACGGCAACCGACCTGGTAGCACAAGCTACTCATGTATTTATCCAACCTATTTTTAAAGCTACACAACGTTCTGGCCTCTATAACGGTACTTGGGAGTTTGTTCCACTCATCCACAACTCTATTACCAAACCAGTACTTTCCTATATCCTTCCTGAATCTGAATTTTTCCAACTTAAAACCATTGCTGCGAGTCCTGTCTAGGCTAGATATTTTCAGCACACTATTTACATCCCCTTTATTTATTCCTGTCTTCCATTTATACACCTCAATCATATCCCCCCTAATTCTACGTCTTTCTAGAGAGTGCAGTTTCAGGGCCCTTAGTCTATCCTCATAGGGAAGGTTTCTGATACATGGGATCAACTTTGTCATCCTCCTTTGTACATTTTCCAGAGAATTTATATCCATTCTGTAATACGGTGACCAAAACTGTGCAGCATAATCTAAATGAGGCCTAACCAAGGATGTATAGAGTTGAAGAACAACCTGAGGACTCCTATTATTTATGCTTCTTGATATGAAGCCAAGGATTCTATTAGCTTTATTGCGAACACTTATGCACTGTTGTCTTGGTTTCAGATTACTGCTAACCAGAACTCCTAAATCTTTTTCGCAATCCGTAATATTAAGATCTACATTATTTAGTTTATATGTGGCATGGTTATTGTCCTGTCCAACATTTAGAACTTTGCATTTGTCTATATTAAACTGCATCTGCCACTTCTCCGACCACTGCATCAGTCTATTCAAATCTTCCTGGAGTGCTCGAATGTCCTCGTCAGAATGAATTCGACGGCCTATTTTGGTGTCATCGGCAAACTTGCCGATGTCGCTCTTTATGCCCTCATCTATGTCGTTTATGTAGATTGTGAACAGGAGGGGGCCCAACACTGGCCCCTGTGGAACACCGCTCGTGACGCTTCCCCACTCTGATTTCTCCCCATTTATGCAAACTCTTTGCTGCCTATTTGTCAACCATGCCTCTATCCAGGAAAAAATCTCTCCTCCTATTCCATGTGCTTTAATTTTCCTCAATAGTCTCTGATGTGGGACCCTGTCAAAAGCCTTACTGAAGTCCATATACACAATATCATATTCATTACCATGATCTACCTCCTCAAATACCTTAGTGAAAAAAGTTAATAAATTCGTAAGGCAGGAACGCCCCTTTGTAAAACCATGCTGAGATTCGTTGATTAATTTATGCTTTTCAAGGTGGCTACGAACTGCCTCGGCAATTATTGATTCCATAAATTTTCCCACTATGGAGGTTAGGCTTATTGGTCTATAGTTCGAAGCTAAGGACCTGTCACCTGTTTTGAAAATAGGTATCACATTTGCCATTTTCCACTTATCTGGCACCATGCCAGTTTGTAGTGATATGTTGAAAAGATTAGCCAAAGGTTTGCTAAGCTCCTCTTTACATTCCTTTAGAACCCTTGCATACAGTTCATCAGGGCCTGGGGATTTGTTAGGTTTTGATTTATCTATTTGCCTAAGGACCATGTCACTTGTGACCCTAATAGTGCACAGTTTATTATCGTCCTGTTCTACATAATTTATCATTACTGGAATATCGCTGGTATCCTCCTGTGTAAAAACTGAGAGGAAGTATGTGTTAAAAATTCTACACATTTCCTTATCACTGTCAGTGAGCTGACCCGAGGAACTTTTGAGTGGGCCTATCTTGTCCCTGATCTTACTTCTGTATACCTGAAAGAATCCTTTTGGGTTAGTCTTCGATTCTCTTGCAACTTTAACCTCATAATCTCTTTTTGCTTTTCTAATTCCCTTTTTTATTTCTCTCTTTAACTGAATATATCGATTTCTCAATTGCCCCTCTCCTCTTTTGATTTGCCTATATATGCCTCTCTTTTGACCAATCAGATATTTTAATCTATTGTTCATCCATTTAGGATCATTTTGTTTGATCTGATTTCCCTATTTGGAACATAATTTGACTGAGCAGCTAGAACTATGCCCTGGAAAGCATCATATCGGCAACCATCACCACCTACCTGACCCTTAGTCAGGTCATTCCAGTTCAGCCCACCTAAGTAATTTTTCAGTCCTATGAAATCAGCCAAGCGAAAGTCAGGGACGGAGACTTGATTGCCATTATTAGGGGAATTCCATGATATATTAAAACTGAGTGTTTTGTGATCACTTTCCCCAAGCTCATCATTAACCTCAAGATTATTAATTAGTGTTTCCCTACTGGCAAGAACCAAGTCAAGGAGGTTATTTCCCCTAGTTGGCTCTGTCACAAACTGTTTTAAAAAACAATCCTGGATCGTATCAAGAAAGTCACCTGACTCTAAATTTCCTGTCAAATTGCTCCAGTCAATCTGTCTATAGTTGAAATCTCCCATTAGCACAACATTTTCGTATGTAGATGCCTTACGAATTTCGTCCCATAGAAGTTTACTGCACTCCCTATCAAGATTTGGGGCCCTGTAAATCACACCCAAAATTAGTTTTTCTCGGCCCTCGAGAAGCTGTAACCAAACAGATTCAGTGGCTGACGCTTCTAATTTAATATCTTGTCTAACACAACAATTTAAATTGTCTCTGACATACATCGCTACTCCACCACCTTTCCTGTTGACCCTGTCAGTGTGGAATAATTTATAGCCTTGTATGTGACATTCAGAGGGCATCTCTCTATCTTTCAGATTGAGCCAGGTCTCTGTTATAGCAATAATATCTATGTTTCCTGCACTTGCAATTAATCTTAGCTCATCTATCTTATTTCTTACACTCGTGCTATTAGTATAGTAAACCTTAAGGGAGCTAGTCCCTTGCTGCCCTCTGCTGTCCCCCTTTGTTTGCTGACCTGATCTATTGTCTTTATTTATAACTTCATGCTGAATGCCTTTTATACATTTACTGTTTCCAACCCAAGTGTTGCAACCTGCTTGTTTCCCACACACACCCATACCTCTATCTTCCATCAGTTTAAAATCATAGGCATTTCACCAATGGCCTTCTCAATCGAGTCTGCAAGTGCTACCACCCCCGCCCCAGAGAGATGTACCCCATCCCTTGCATACATATCATGTTTGCCATAAAAGTTGTTCCAGTTGTCAATGAATGGGATTGCAAGTTCCTTGCAGTATCTGTCTAGCCAGCAATTTACACCAATTGCCCTAGACAACCATTCATTTCCTACTCCCCTTCTAGGCAAGATGCTACATATGATTGGGATCCCTCCCTTCGACTTAATGAAATCTATAGCTGACCTGTACTTATCTAGCAGCTCTTCTCTCCTACCCTTCCCAATATCATTTCCACCAGCACTGAGACAGATAATGGGCTTGTTCCCATTACCTGACATGATATTATCCAGCCTGTTGACAATGTCCCCAACACCAGCTCCAGGGAAGCACACTCTATCTCTCATCTTCTTATTCCTATTACAAAAAGCACGGTCAATATATCTTACCTGAGAGTCACCAACCACAAGAATGTGCTTACCTCCATTAGCAGGGGCAGTATACCCTTACCTTCACTGGCCACTGAAGTACATTCATCCTGAAGAACAGAGAAGCGATTTCCTACCTTCAGATCTTCACTCTTAACTTTCCTTACTCTGATGCGCCTTCCATTACTGTGAACCACTCGCCACTTGTAGCAGGTGCTGGACTGCACCTCACTGCTGGTAGCCGTTGCTACCTCCCCAACTACAGCCTCCTCACAGCGAGAGACAGACTGCACCTCACTGCCAGAAGCCTCATTCCCCACAACTCCAGCCACCTCACACTCTCTCCCAGACCCATTGAGGTGGACCTTCAGCCACCTAATCTCCTCCTGGAGAAGCAAGACCTCCTCCTTCAACTCTCCAACCTCAATTTTTAAAACACTGCAGAAGCAAGCCATGCTTTGTAACCGTCCACACTAATCCCCAAAGCAGCTCAGGGTCTGTGACCTCACGTGACGACTGACCACTGAGTACTGACGACTGACCACTGAGTAGTCAGGCAGAGTGGACCAGGCAGATTGTTCGAGAGACTGGCAATAAGGACAGGACGGCAGAGTTGGAAGATGAAATCATAGAGGAGTCACAGGGATGAAAGGCAGCATTTCTTTAACTTTAGAGTAGTCAGGAAGTGGAATTACCTCGACAGTTAAGTGGCAGAGGCAAGATTCATACATAGCTTTAAGAAAGGGAACGACAGGATTCTTGAAGCCATTAGAATGTGATCCCAATAGTGGCAAGCACACACACACACACACGCGCAAGCGTGCATACGCGCGCGCGTATCCTACAAAGAGAGGTTAAGAAAACTCATCTTGACGATACTGGAGGACAGGAGGGATAGGGGGATATGATAACGACGTACAAAATTCTGAGAGTAATTGACAAGGTGGACAGGGCTAGAATGTTTCAGAGATGGGACACAACAAGGGGACTCAGCTGGAAGTTAAAAACTCAGATGAGTCATAGAGATGTTAGGAAGTACTTCTTCAGCCTTAGAGTTCAGGAAATGAAACAATGTGGAGAGTGATGTAGTGGAGGCAGGATCCATAGATAGCTTTAAGGGGTACGATAAGGCTTTTGGAGGAGGGAGAGAGTGGACCTAGCAGCAACTAGCAAAGAGACGGGGCCAGAAGCTGTGGTTCGACTCCGGCAACCACAAATAGGTGAGTACAAATAGGTAAGTATGTACACACACGACACGCGCGCTGACACGCGCGCTTACACACACACACACACACACACACACACACACACACACACACACACACACACACACACACACACACACACACACACATACACACAATGAGAAGCCCCCAGACATCATAGCAGTTACAGAAACAAAACTCACGGAGACAATAACAGATGCAATCTTCCCACCAGGATACTAGATCATGAGAAAAGATAGAAGGGGCAGAGGGGGAGGAGGGGTTGCTCTGCTGGGGAGCACAAGGTGATTATTGCAGTGATGTACAATCCACCACAGAACTGCAGGAGGCCAAGAGAGGAATATGAAGAGAGCAACAGAGCAATGGTGGACACACCTGCTGAGGTGGCAAGAAGAGCTCACTCCAGCAGAGCAAAGTTGCTGGTTATGGGTGATTTCAACCACAGGGTGATTGACTGGGAAAACCTGGAGCCACATGGGGGTCCCATAACATGGAGAGCCAAGATGTTGGATGTGGTGCTGGAAAACCTCATGCACCAACATGTTAAGAACACTACCAGAGTGAGAGGGGAGGATGAACCAGCAAGATTGAACCTTGTGTTTACCCTGGGCAGTTCAGACTTTGAGTACATCACATATGAGAGTTCCCTAGGAGCTAGTGACCACGTGGTTCTGTGCTTTGAATACATAGTAGAGTTGCAAGTGGAGAGAGTAACAGGAGTTGAATGGAAAAAGCCAGACTATAAAAGAGGGGACTACATAGGTTTGAGGAACTTCCTGCAGGAGGTTTCGTGGGACAGAGAACTGGCAGGAAAGCCAGTAAATGAAATGATGGAATATATAACAAAAAAAGTACAGAAGGCAGAGAACACACGAAAATAGGGAGATTAGTCGCAGAGCCAGGAACGAGTATGCACAGGACAGTATGAAAATAACATAGCATCGAAAGTCAAGACTGACCCGAAACTGTTGTATAGCCACATCAGGAGGAAGACAACAGTCAAAGACCAGGTGATCAGACTGAGGACAGAAGATGGAGAACTCACAAGAAATGATCAGGAGGTATGTGAGGAGCTAAACAGGAGATTTAAGGAAGTTTTTACAGTAGAGACAGGAAGGGCTCTGGGAAGACAGCACAGAAGGGAACATCAAGAGGGAATATACCAACAAGTGTTGGATGACATACGAACAACCGAGGAGGAGGTGCAGAAGCTGCTAAGTGACCTTGGTACCTCAAAGGCGATGGGATCGGACAAATTCCCGTGGGTCCTTAGAGAAGGAGCAGAGATGCTGTGCGTGCCCCTAAACACAATCTTCAACACATCCCTTGAAATTGGGCAACTACCTGAGAAATGGAAGACAGCAAATGTAGTCCCCATATTTAAGAAAGGAAACAGAAACGAGGCACTAAACTACAGACCTGTGTCTCTGACTTGTATAGTATGCAAAGTCATGGAGGAGAGTGGTGGAACACCTGGAACGGAACAAGATTGTAAATGAAAACCAGCATGGGTTCATGGAAGGCAAATCCTGTGTCACAAACCTTCTGGAGTTTTATGACAAGGTAACAGAAGTAAGACACGAGAGAGAGGGGTGGATTGATTGCATTTTCCTGGACTGCAGGAAGGCCTTTGACACAGTTCCTCACAAGAGATTAGTGCAGAAGCTGGAGGATCAGGCTCGTATAACAGAAAGGGCACTGCAATGGATCAGAAAATACCTGAAAGGGAGGCAACAACGAGTCATGGTACGTGATGAGGTATCACAGTGGGCGCTTGTGACGAGCGGGGTCCCACAGGGGTCAGTCCTAGGACCAGTGCTATTTTTGATATATGTGAATGACATGATGGAAGGGATAGACTCTGAAGTGTCCCTGTTCTCAGATGATGTGAAGCTAATGAGAAGGATTAAATCGGATGAGGATCAGGCAGGACTACAAAGAGACCTGGACAGGCTGGACACGTAGTCCAGCAATTGACTTCTCGAATTTAACCCTTCCAAATGCAAAGTCATGAAGATTGGGGAAGGGCAAAGAAGACCGCAGACAGAGTATAGGCTAGGTGGACAAAGGCTGCAAACCTCACTCAAGGAGAAAGATCTTGGAGTGACCATAACACCGAGCACTTCTCCGGAGGCACACATCAACCAAATAACTGCTGCAGCATACGGGCTCCTGGCAAACCTGAGAATAGCGTTCCGATACCTTAATAAGGAATCGTTCAAGACACTGTACACTGTGTATGTTAGGCCCATACTGGAGTATGCAGCACCAGTCTGGTACCCACACCTGGTCAAGCACGTCAAGAAGTTAGAGAAAATACAAAGATTTGCAACAAGGCTAGTCCCAGAGCTCAGGGGAATGTCGTACGAGGGAGGGCACTGCAATGGATCAGGCAATACCTGACAGGGAGGCAACAACGAGTCATGGTACGTGAAGAGGTATCACAGTGGGCGCCTGTTACGAGCGGGGTCCCACAGGGGTCAGTTATAGGACCAGTGCTATTTTTGATATATGCGAACATGATGGAAGGAATAAACTATGAATTGTCCCTATTCACAGATGATGTGAAGCTGATGAGAAGAATTAAATCGGATGAGGATGAGGCAGGACTGCAAAGAGACCTGGACAGGCTGGACACGTGGTCCAGAAACTGGCTTCTCGAATTCAACCCTGCCAAATGCAAAGTCATGAAGATTTGGGGGGGGGGGCAAAGAAGACCGCAGACAGAGTATAGGCTAGGTGGACAAAGACTACAGACCTCACTCAGGGAGAAAGAGCTTGGGGTGACCATAACACCGAGCACGTCACCGGAGGCACACATCAACCAAATAACTGCTGCAGCATACGGGCTCCTGGCAAACCTGAGAATAGCGTTCCGATACCTTAATAAGGAATCGTTCAAGACACTATACACTGTGTATGTTAGGCCCATACTGGAGTATGCAGCACCAGTCTGGAACCCACACCTGGTCAAGCACGTCAAGAAGTTAGAGAAAGTACAAAGATTTGCAACAAGGCTAGTCCCAGAGCTCAGGGGAATGTCGTACGAGGAAAGGTTGAGGGAAATCGGACTGACGACACTGGAGGACAGAAGGGTCAGGGGAGACATGATAACGACATACAAGATACTGCGGGGAATAGACAAGGTGGACAGAGACAGGATGTTCCAGAGAGGGGACACAGAAACAAGGGGTCACAATTGGAAGCTGAAGACTCAGACGAGTCACAGGGACTTTAGGAAATATTTCTTTAGTCATAGAGTCGTCAGGAAGTGGAATAGCCTAGCAAGTGAAGTAGTGGAGGCAGGAACCATACATAGTTTTAAGAAGAGGTAAGACAAAGCTCAGGAAGCAGAGAGGGACAGGACTTAGTAGCGATCAGTGAAGAGGCGGGGCCAGGAGCTGAGTCTCGACCCCTGCAACCACAATTAGGCAAGTACAATTAGGTGAGTACACACACACACACACACACACACACACACACACACACACACACACACACACACATACACACACACACACACACACACACACACACCCGACCCCCGCAACCTCAACTAGGTGAGTACAAACATACACACACACACACACACACACACACACACACACAAACATACACACACACGCACACCAAACACAGGAATATCTCAAGTCTTCAAACAAGAACAGGTTTCCTGTACGGATACGGGAGGATATGTGGACAATGTGCAGTGAATATTTATCATCACGCGTGTACCCGACCCCACCTGTTGCCCTCTCTAACCCTTAGAGCCTGGACGACCCGGGGATACCACTAAAGCTTTGTAGGGGATCCCAGAGAAGCTTAGTGGGGGACCCCAATGAAGGTTTTTGAGGGACTCAGTGAAAGCTTTATATGGGACCTCACTGAAGCTTTCTGATGGACTCCCATAGAAGCTGTATTGGGACTCAACTGAAACTCTGGGGGTATGCTACTTAGTGAAGAACCCCAGCGTGAAGCTTAGCGTCGAACCCATCCAATGAAGCTTAGTGCTGAACCCGACAACTGAAGCTTAGTGAAGCATCCTACCAATGAAGCTTAGTGAGGATCTCACTTTGAAGCTTAGGGAGAACCCCACCACTGAAACTTAAAGGAGGTGTACCCCATTGAAGGCCATTGGATGATCCCACCACCCAAGCTTAGGGAGGGGGCCCACCAGTGAAGCTTAGTAAAGTATCCCACCACCACAGCTTAGTGGAGAACTCTTCCACTACAGCTAAATGAATAATTCCATCACCTCTACAGTTTGTCTAGGAAGAAGGTGTCGGCAACACGCGAAGTTGTTGATCAACAAGAATTTGGTGTTGAGAGAAGTTGATGTTACAACAAGAAGCTTGTGTTGGAGAAAGAAACTGGTGGTGGATTAAGAAGTTGGTGTGGGAAGAAGTTGGTGTTTTAACAAGTTGGTGTGGGAAGAAGTTGGTGTTTTAACAAGTTGGTGTGGGAAGAAGTTGGTGTTTTAACAAGTTGGTGTGGGAAGAAGTTGGTGTTTTAACAAGAAGTTAGTCTTGCAGATGAATGGTTTATAGAACCGACAAGCTGATAAGTTAGACATGTGCAACACTTGGTATCTTTAATGAGGAAAACGTTTTTCCACACAGTGACTTCATCAGTCCATACAAAGGAGAATGGTGAAGGAGTCAAGAAGTTAGTCTTGGATAAGAAGTTATTGTTTTAACAAGAAGTTGATGTGGGTACAAGAAGATTTTGGTATTTTAAGAAGTTGTTTGGGCTGAAACATGAAGTTTGTGAGAACAAGAAGTGGGTAAGGGAACAAGAGCTCTTTGTGGGAGCAACATACTACTGTGGGAACAGGATATTAGTCTAGAACAAGAAGTTATTGTGAAATAGAACGTCATGTTGGACTAAGGTGCCATCGTGGCCTTGAGGTCTTCTTCAGTAGACCGAAGAGGGCCTCAGCTGTAGGACAAAATATACAATAACTCATATTGATAAATATATTGATAATTTCACAAACAGAAAGATTATTATTATTATTATTACTATTATTATTATTATTATCATCATCATCAACAACACTAAGCGCTAAACCACCAGGGTCATACAGCGTTGATGAAGAAAGAACAGAAAGGCACAATAATGTTACTGGAACAATACAAAAATGTGTGACTAGTTAATGGTCCAAGTCGGACAGAAACATCGTCATAAGCTTCTTTCTCATATGTGCAGGTTATTTGTATATTAAGAAAGGCGACGTTTCGGTCCGCCTGCACTGAATAATTTAATGTGATAATAATAATAAAGGTTTGATCAAAACGCAGTGTAAAATTCCCTTAGCAAAATTTAATTCCTGTGAATTGTCCAGTTCACACATCTGTGACTTGTATTCTATACGAGAAAAGCTTTTTTCTTAAAAAGAGACATTCCTTTCTTCACATAAGCCCACCATAAAAGCAGACGAGGGTGTGGGTGGCGGTTTGCATAAGGTCCGCCCCCACATTACCCATGCAAATATATGTACGTCTTACAAATGGTTGCCTCATACGTAGGGAGGTGGGCGGCTGCGGTGACACACACACCCTGCTACCTCTGCAGCGCCTGCCACCTGCCCTCACTAACACTCCAACACTCATTATATAGTTTACTTATGCCCCTTAAACCCACCTGGTCAAAATACTGTTGAAAAGAAGAGTAAGTCATAATACCGTGCATAGAACAGTTCGATACTAAACCACAAATTGGACGTGGAGATTTAAGGACATTTCGGTCCTTCCTGAATGATTTATTAAATCGAGATTGAAACTAGAAAAGTGTAGATCTGACTTTCGGCTTTCTCCACCATTGTTTTTCACTTGATTATTATCCAGGATGGACCGAAATGTTATCCAGTTTGCATGTAATTTGGAGGTTAGAAAAGACCCATTATGATTTAGTTTTAAGGTGCAAACGTATAGAAGTATCATTGCCTTATTTGTTAAGGGGCACGTAAGTTCCCCCGTCTTCTAATAACATTAGAAGACGGGGAACTTACGTGCCTCTTAAGGTGAGCTAGAGTGTGCCACTTTTCCTGAGAAGGCAGAGAATACATAAGGTGGATGCTGGAGTCTACTTGACCTCTTATCTCTCCCTGAGACTCTCGTATTTCCTTCTCCCGTCCCAGCGGTAAAAATGTCAAGATTAAAAACAATTGCTATGAAATACGTCTGAATATTTATGCATTAAAGCGCGTCGCATTTGTGTGTTTATTCTTTATCACGGAGAGCATCTTAGGGCAATAAATATTCCTTTGACATGCCCCAAGAGAGTAGTGTTTATTTCCTTTGCTTGGACGAACGAGTGAAGGTGACATCTATCTCAGACCATCCTCCACACACACACACACACACACACACACACACACACACACACACACACACACACACACACAGTTTGGAACCCACACCTGGTCAAACACGTCAAGAAATTAGAGAAAGTGCAAAGGTTTGCAACAAGGCTTGTTCCAGAGCTAAGGGAAATGTCCTATGAAGAAAGGTTAAGGGAAATCGGTCTGACAGCACTGGAGGACAGGAGGGTCAGGGGAGACATGATAACGACATACAAAATACTGCGTGGAATAGACAAGATGGACAGAGACAGGATGTTCCAGAGATGGAACACAGACACAAGGGGTCACAATTGGAAGCTGAAGACTCAGATGAGTCAAAGGGATGTTAGGAAGTATTTCTTCAGTCAGATTATTATTATAATCAAGGGGGAGCGCTAAACTTCTTCAGTCAGAGAGTAGCTAGGAAGTGGAATAGTCTGGCAAGCGATGTAGTGGAGGCAGGAACTATACATAGTTTTAAGACGAGGTATGATAAAGCTCATGGAGCAGGGGGAGAGAGGACCTAATAGCGGTCGGTGAAGAGGCGGGGCCAGGAGCTGAGTCTCCACCCCTGCAACCACAATTAGGTGAGTACACACACACACACACACACACGTTTTACGTAAGTATAAAGACACGTAATGTAAAGCAACGTTGATGTTAGGCGACGTTTTGCTCAGAAGTGAGCTTTATCAAATCTAATAAAGTTGCTCCTGAGCGAAGACTTGACCAAAATGAGGATTTGCTTTTCTGTACGTGTCTTCATTTCCACTTGTCTCGCTCACTGGGCGTTTCCGTTGCACGGGTTCACCACATAGTCACCTGCGCTGCCACATATGTCGCTCTTGTTATAAAATTGGTTATTAGTGGTGATATATAAGTTGCTGTATGTTTATACGTTGGAAACCCTCAGAAACTAACGCCGGATACTAATGCTTCAGAGGTTTCCTTGTGCAGGTAGCAAGAGCGAGTAGGAATGTTCAATCACATATTGATTTAAAACAGATTAGTTGTTTTGACCCATGGTAATTAGCTACCGGTTGACAACGGCACTCATCGATAAACATATGGCCTCTTTTGTGTGGGTGAGTGTGTGTGTGTGTGTGTGTGTACTCACCTAGTTGCTCACTTAGTTGTGGTTGAAGGGGTCGAGTCACAGCTCCTGGCCCTGACTGCTCATTGGCCGCTACTAGGTCACTCTTACTGCTCCACGAGCTCTATCATACTCTTCTTAAAGCTATGTATGGCTCCTGCATCCACTACATCACTTTCCAGACTATTTTATATGTCGTTATCATATCCTCCCTATCTTTCTTGTCCTCCAGTGTAGTCAGGCCTAAAGTACACGGTGTACAGGGTCCTGAATGATTCCTTACTGAGGTGTCGGAATGCTATTCTTAGGCTTGCTAGGCGCCCGTATACTGCAGCAATTATTTGGCTGTGCGCCTCAGGAGATGTGCTCTGTTTTATACTTACCCCAAGATCCTTTTCCTTGAGTGAGGTTTGTAGTCTGTTGCCCATAGACTATACTCCGTCTGCGGTCTTCTTTGCCCTTCTCCAATCTTCCTGAGTTTGCATTTGGTGGGTTTGAACTCCAGAAGCCAGTTTCTGGACCAGGTCTGCAGCCTTTCCAGATCCCTTTTAGTTCTTCCTGGTCCTCGTTCTATTGAATTCTTCTAATCAACTTCATATTATCTGCAAACAGGGACACTTCTGAGTCTATTCGTTCCGTCATGTCGTTCACATATATCAGAAACAGTACCGGTCCTAGGACTGACCCCTATGGAACCCCGCTCGTCACAGTCGCCCACTCTGACATCTCGTCACGTACCATGACTCGTTGTTGTCTTCCCGATAGGTATACCCTGATGCATTGCAGTGTGTGTGTGTGTGTGTGTGTGTGTGTGTGTGTGTGTGTGTGTGTGTGTGTGTGTGCGTGTGTGTGTGTGTGTGTGGACGGGTTCCTGAAGTATAAATACTGTATATTCTTTTTATTGCTCTGAGGGTTACAGGAAGTGAATACTGTGAACGTGTTCCTTGTTTGTTGTGTAGTAAGTTTGTGTTGTATCTCTGAAACTGAATCTGCTACGAGATAAAAGTTTGTTAAGATTAACTACCGTAACTGATATGGCAACAGACTGAAACTTCCGTACTTAGTAAAGAGCGAAAACTTTGTCTCCTAAAAGCCAATTTATATTAAAAGTTTCACTTAATTATCAAAGATATATGCTTCCTCTCGCTCAGACAAAAAAAAAAAATTAAGAAATCAAAGATTTATTTTTTCCTAGAGTGTTCTAAGTGGAGTCCAAGAATCACCTGAGCCTCATCAAACACCTCTCAATGGACGGGGTAAAAATGTGAGGTTCGGAGAAATCCTCCCAGATTCATCCTCCTCCTGAGGATAAAATCGCTATGGGGAATTTTTGTAAGGGAGGATTAGGGTGTGCACTCAGCGCCCCCTCCCCAGCATCACTAATGTCAACACTGAGAGAGCGAGATAAGCTGAGATACATCCTCCCCTCTTCTCTCCCTTCTCTCCTCTCCTTTCTCTCTCTTCTTTCCTTCCCTCCCTAAATCTCTTCACTACTTCTATTATCACTTCTCTTTCCTTTCTACCTTCTTCTGTACCTTATTCCTTCCTTCCCTTTCTGTATATCTCCCCTCCCCTCTCATACCTCTATCCTCCTCTTTCCTATACCTTTCCTCTCTCTCTCTCTTTTAATCTTTCCGTCCGTTCCTCCTTCCTTATTCTCACTTCTTTCCTCCCTCTCCCTCTTACTCTCCTCCTTCCAACTCCTTCCATTTTTCTCCATCCCACACATCTCCTATCCCTCCTTCCTTCCATTTAGGCCTATCGAATTCTACCCTCGAATGTAGAATACATTTAGGCACGCAGGATCGAACCTCCACTACTTCTTGCGGCCAGTGACCCCACACGGTTTTAGCGCTCCATGTTTCGTAACCTCTATACCCGTGTGGGTCAATCAGAGGAAGAAGAGGCATAGGCTCGATCCTCCGTCATTAATCTCTACCCTGGCTCTGACCAGCTGGCGATTAAGAAGATTTTAAAAGAATATTGAATTTCTGAAGAGTTTCTTACTTCCGAATAAGATGATAACTGAGGCTGTAATTATATTATTGTATATAAGTGATGCGCCAAACCCGTGTGAAGGTGAACGCAGTTTAGAAAACCGACAACTTGATAAAGGAGACACTTATGCAACATTTGGTTACCTTATTCTGGAAACGTTTCACCAGCCAGTGGCTTCTTCAGTCCAATGCAGAGCAAAGTGGAAGATGAGGAGGAATTTGGAGTAATCAGTCCCTCAGCTTGGAGACGATGTGCTCAGTCCACTAATCACAATCGATGGACTGAACACATCGACTCCAGGCTCAGGGACTGATTTCCTCAAACTCCTTCTCACCTTCCACCTTTCTCTGTATTGGACTGAAGAAGTCACTGGCTGGCGAAACGTTTCCAGAATAAAGATACCCCAGTGTTACACAAGAGTCTCATTTATCAACAAGTATTGGAGGCTTGATCCTCCGGGCGCTAAGCACGAGGCAGACGTGCACGCTTTCCTAGCAGCATTAGAAAGTTCCCTAAAAGTATTGGAGAGTTTTAGCAGCATTAGAGAGTTCCCTAGCAGTATTGGAGAGTTCTAGCAGCATTGGAGAATTCCCAGCAGCATTAGAGAGTTCTAACAGCATAAAAGAATTCCCTAGCAGCATTAGAGAGTTCTAGCAGCATTGGACAATTCCCTAGCAGCATTGAAGAATTCCCTAGCAGCATTGAAGAATTACCTAGCAGCATTAGAGAGTTGTAACAGCATAAGAGAATTCCCTAGCAGCATTAGAGAGTTCTAACAACATAAGATAATTCCCTAGCAGCATTAGAGAGTTCTAACAACATAAGATAATTCCCTAGCAGCATTAGAGAGTTCTAGCAGCATTGGAGAATTCCCAGCAGCATCAGAAAGTTTTAGCAGCATTTTAGAGTTCTAGCAGCACTGTAGAATTCCCTTGCAGCATTAGAGAGTTCTAACAGCATAAGAGAAATCCCTAGCAGCATTAGAGAGAGATTCACTACCTAGCCATTCGTGCATGTCTCTACGTGAGAGTATAAGAAATATGAACATTTTGCCCCGCTCTAACTTCCTACACGAATTTAATTCATTTTTCTTTTCAGTTTGGCTTAGCCTAGATTAGGTTAGGTTAAGTTTAGATGGGCTAGGTTTGATAAGGTTATGTTAGTTTTGGTTAGGCTTGGCTAAGCTAGGATTAGTGAAGTTTGTCCAGGTTTGTAAAGGTTAGGTTTGGCTATGATAGGTTTGGTTATCTTAGTGTTGATAAAAAATAAGACTTAGCGCGAAAGGAAGCCTTTATTACACCGTTTAACCTACGGGAAGCTTTATCACCCACATGAAGCTTTATCATGTACATGAGGCTTTATCACCTATATAAAGCTTTATCACCTACATAAAGCTTTATCACCTACATAAAGCCTTATCACCTACATAAAGCCTTATCACCTACATAAAGCCTTATCACCTACATAAAGCTTTATCACCTACATAAAGCTTTATCACCTACATAAAGCCTTATCACCTACATAAAGCCTTATCACCTACATAAAGCCTTATCACCTACATAAAGCCTTATCACCTACATAAAGCTTTATCACCTACATAAAGCTTTATCACCTACATAAAGCCTTATCACCTACATAAAGCCTTATCACCTACATAAAGCCTTATCACCTACATAAAGCCTTATCACCTACATAAAGCCTTATCACCTACATAAAGCCTTATCACCTACATAAAGCCTTATCACCTATATGAAGCTTTATCACCTACATAAAGCTTTATCACCTACATAAAGCCTTATCACCTACATAAAGCCTTATCACCTACATAAAGCCTTATCACCTACATAAAGCCTTATCACCTACATAAAGCCTTATCACCTACATAAAGCCTTATCACCTACATAAAGCTGTATCACCTATATGAAGCTTTATCACCTACATAAAGCTTTATCACCTACATAAAGCCTTATCACCTACATAAAGCCTTATCACCTACATAAAGCCTTATCACCTACATAAAGCCTTATCACCTACATAAAGCTGTATCACCTATATGAAGCTTTATCACCTACATAAAGCTTTATCACCTACATAAAGCTTTATCACCTACATAAAGCCTTATCACCTACATAAAGCCTTATCACCTACATAAAGCCTTATCACCTACATAAAGCCTTATCACCTACATAAAGCCTTATCACCTACATAAAGCCTTATCACCTACATAAAGCCTTATCACCTACATAAAGCTTTATCACCTACATAAAGCTTTATCACCTACATAAAGCCTTATCACCTACATAAAGCCTTATCACCTACATAAAGCCTTATCACCTACATAAAGCCTTATCACCTACATAAAGCCTTATCACCTACATAAAGCCTTATCACCTACATAAAGCTGTATCACCTATATGAAGCTTTATCACCTATGTGAAGCTTTATCACCTATATGAAGCTTTATCACCTATGTGAAGCTTTATCACCTATATGAAGCTTTATCACCTATATGAAGCTTTATCACCTATATGAAGCTTTATCACCTATGTGAAGCTTTATCACCTATATGAAGCTTTATCACCTATATGAAGCTTTATCACCTATATGAAGCTTTATCACCTATGTGAAGCTTTATCACCTATATGAAGCTTTATCACCTATGTGAAGCTTTATCACCTATATGAAGCTTTATCACCTATATGAAGCTTTATCTATAGGAAGCTTTATCACCTATGTGAAGCTTTATCACCTATGTGAAGCTTTATCACCTATATGAAGCTTTATCACCTATATGAAGCTTTATCACCTATATGAAGCTTTATCACCTATGTGAAGCTTTATCACCTATATGAAGCTTTATCACCTATATGAAGCTTTATCACCTATATGAAGCTTTATCACCTATGTGAAGCTTTATCACCTATATGAAGCTTTATCACATGCCTGAAGATTTATCGCCTACATGAAGCTTTATTACCTATATGAAGCTTTATCACATGCCTGAAGATTTATCACCTATATGAAGCTTTATCACCTATGTGAAGCTTTATCACCTATATGAAGCTTTATCACCTATGTGAAGCTTTATCACCTATATGAAGCTTTATCACCTATATGAAGCTTTATCACCTATGTGAAGCTTTATCACCTATATGAAGCTTTATCACCTATGTGAAGCTTTATCACCTATATGAAGCTTTATCACCTATATGAAGCTTTATCACTTGCCTGAAGATTTATCGCCTACATGAAGCTTTATTACCTACATAAAGCTTTATTACTTACATGAAGTTTTATTGCCTACGTGAAGCTTTATTACTTTCGTGAAGCTTTATTACCAACATGAGGCTCTAGTACCTACATGAAGCTTTATCACCTACATGAACTATCTCCTACATGAAGCATTATCACTTGCATGAAGCTTTATTACCTACGTGAAACTTTTTTTTTATCTGCGTGAAGCTTTATTACCTTGTGAAACTATTACTTATGTGAAGTTTTATCTACATGAGGCTTTATCACCTACATGAAACTTTATCACCTACATGAAGCTTTATCACCCACATGAAGCTTTATCACCTACATGAAGCTTTATCACCTACATGAAGCTTTATCACCCACATGAACCTTTATCACCCACATGAAGCTTTATCACCCACATGAACCTTTATCACCCACATGAACCTTTATCACCCACATGAAGCTTTATCACCCACATGAAGCTTTATCACCTACATGAAGCTTTATCACCCACATGAAGCTTTATCACCTACATGAAGCTTTATCACCTACATGAAGCTTTATCACCCACATGAACCTTTATCACCCACATGAAGCTTTATCACCCACATGAAGCTTTATCACCCACATGAACCTTTATCACCCACATGAAGCTTTATCACCCACATGAACCTTTATCACCCACATGAAGCTTTATCACCTACATGAAGCTTTATCACCTACATGAAGCTTTATCACCCACATGAACCTTTATCACCCACATGAAGCTTTATCACCTACATGAAGCTTTATCACCTACATGAAGCTTTATCACCTACATGAAGCTTTATCACCTACATGAAGCTTTATCACCTACATGAAGCTTTATCACCTACATGAAGCTTTATCACCTACATGAAGCTTTATCACCTACATGAAGCTTTATCACCTACATGAAGCTTTATCACCCACATGAAGCTTTATCACCTACATGAACCTTTATCACCCACATGAAGCTTTATCACCCACATGAACCTTTATCACCCACATGAAGCTTTATCACCCACATGAACCTTTATCACCCACATGAAGCTTTATCACCTTTATCACCCACATGAAGCTTTATCACCTACATGAAGCTTTATCACCTACATGAAGCTTTATCACCCACATGAACCTTTATCACCCACATGAAGCTTTATCACCTACATGAAGCTTTATCACCTACATGAAGCTTTATCACCTACATGAAGCTTTATTTATCACCTTTATCACCCACATGAAGCTTTATCACCTTTATCACCCACATGAAGCTTTATCACCTACATGAAGCTTTATCACCTACATGAAGCTTTATCACCTACATGAAGCTTTATCACCTACTTTATCACCTTTATCACCCACATGAAGCTTTATCACCCACATGAAGCTTTATCACCTACATGAAGCTTTATCACCTACATGAAGCTTTATCACCCACATGAAGCTTTATCACCCACATGAAGCTTTATCACCCACATGAAGCTTTATCACCCACATGAAGCTCACCCACATAGCTTTATCACCCACCTACATGAAGCTTTATCACCTTTATCACCTACATGAGGCTTTATCACCCACATGAAGCTTTATCACCCACATGAAGCTTTATCACCCACATGAAGCTTTATCACCCACATAAAGCATCAGGACATTCACCTTGGAGAGTTAACTTCCCTTGAGTCACCATAGTTTCAGCACTGACTAGGGTGTGAGCAGGAGCCGAGAACCAACAACACCGTACCAACCATTACACCTTTACTGACTGTAAAATTTTCTCGTGATTTATGCTTCACCGTCCAAGAGCTTATTACATCACGTTGGTGACTCCCTTTAATCGTCGTAAGAAAAAATTTCTTCATCCATCATCAGAATCTAAAATAGTATATTACAAAATTTGCGGAATGATTTTAAAATACTTCAAAATTCTGTGTAAATTACTAAGATACTTCAATGTTATTTACAACAGACTTAAAATGTCTTTGTATATAAATATATTTTAAATCAGATTATACTAAAAATTTCATGCCGAACTTAATTTAAGAAAAAAAATCAGTCAGAAACGCTATTTAAGCAGGACAAAACGACTCAGTGTAGGTTATATTCTAGTTTAACCTCAAATCTAAAATATTGTAAAGAATAACATTAGAAATATACTCACATAACCGAGACTTAAATTTAACACATTACAAATAACTCTCTCCACAACTTATGATTTTTTAACCTAATTATATTTTTTAATGAATAAAATAAAAAGAGAATAATGTTATGTAAATCCCTTAATAATATAAACCAAACCGGTCTTAAATATTACACAAGCAAAAAAATTTAGCAAAAAAAAAAGTCAAAATAATATGTTAATGTTATAATGATAGAAAATTATTATACATATCAGGTTTCCTATGCATTTCTTTAGTGGTAAACTATGGCAAATTATTCGTAATGATGAGATTATTTTTCTTAGTTATTAAGCTCTGATTTCTAGTTCTGTTTTTATAAAGGTTTACCAATACAATTTTTCAGTGGTGAACTATGGCACGTTATTAACAGTGAAACGTTGAATTGATTTTATATTGTTATTAAGGTCAGGCTTAGTTCTGTATACATAGACTCCAACAACCTAAGGTCAAGCGAATTATAACATTTATCCAAAATTTTAAAGTCATTGGGATTTAACGGTTGATTTAGGGCAAATTAATTCTCCCGAAGTTCTGTGAGATGGGCGAGTCAAAGGAAGACCAAATCGGTGACACAGATTTTTATGGTCACATAAAGGTGTGACACAGCACGAATACATACCCACCGCATTGTGTGAGCATCCAAGTGAGCTTGTTAGGGTGCTAACATCTCCTAATGCTATCGACACCATGCCTAACCCTTCTAGGGTAGGGTAGGTGCCTGAGCCCGAGCTTACAGCTCACAAGACTCTCATTCCCATTAGCCCCCTTGGGGCGGGGATGACAGACCAGGGAGGCCTAGCTTGTGGCTAGGCCTGGGGACAGTTGGTCCCAAAGATGAGGAGGTACTTGTGCCTCCTCCCATGGGAGACTTAGGTCTCAGACAGTCCCTAAAGAGGGAGCCAAGGCCGGGCCACCACTTGGAAAAGGCCTGGGGCGGGAGAATACCGGCAAATCTTTAATAATAATAATAATAAATCCTAATGCTACTTATCCTAGAAGTGCAATATGGAAAGAGGTGCACAAACTAGCAGGCAAATACTCTTCTAAAATAACCCCAGTCATTGTCACTGCTGGTGTAGGATTAACAGATTTTGTTGCAGTTGCTGTTTGGGAGTCACTGTTCTGGGAGTTTTCCCTGGGGAACACCTTCTTCCAGCTCTCCTTCATTCTAAATTTCATCGGGAGGCTACAGTTGTTGACCTCGTCGCTTCCGCTGTTGAACCTTATGACATCACTTTTGTACCTCTCTTGATCTTGCATCAGCACTGTCGAAATGTCAGCCTACTGCAACTGGACCTTTGAAGATGACCATGTTCACATGCTTCAAATTTACTCACTTAAGCATTAGATCATTTTTATTGTCTCTTCATTTCTTTATGATCTACAGGAGAGATACCCTTGCAGTAGAAGTCTACTTTTGTCTTTCCTTTTGTATGTCTGGCCGCGACTGTTCTCATTATCGTCCCATAGCTTTTACTAGATCCATTTGTAAATTACTAATACGTATGATTGGCAGAAAATTCGTGTACCACTTGGAGACACCAGTTTGTCCTCACATCATTTCGAGTACATAAGTGGCCGTTCTGCTATTGAGCCTCTAATTTGGCTCAATCCCTGTATTCGTATTGCCCTACACAGAAAGTTGATTTGTGGTGGTAGTCTTTTTTTAACACGGAGAAGGCATATGACAACATGGCGGTACCATACCTTGGCTTGGGTACATTCTCGAGGCCTTAAATACGAGATCCCGCTTTTACTTAAAACCTTCCTGAGAGACCTACACTTTTGACTCAGGAAATTGTGACTTTGTTCAAGCGGAGACCGCGCCACATGGATGTGTTCCTAGCTCTTTAACGTCCGGTTGCTCTACTGCCTAAGGGAATCTGTTTTCTTTATATATGGATGATTTTGCCATTGCTTATGCCTGCACTATATCCAGAAAGTGTTGAACTCCAAACAAAACGCAGTCGACTGTAAATCTCGAATGATTTCAGATTTTCGAGTTCTAAAACGAACTTTATCGTATTTACTCGGTGCTCTGTTATTCCCCATTTCATACTCTCCATGTATGGTTACCCCATCCAAATCTGCCAGTTAAATTTCAAGGCCTCCGCTTTAACAGTAGAATGTCTTGGACTTCGGAGTGTTTCAGAAAATGAAATTTCCTTAAATTTTGTGTCACTTTACTTCGGTGGGTAAGGATAGGAGTGTTTTTCGACTTCATATTGTCTTAGTTCTCTCTAAACATGATTATGGGAATTAGATGTAATCCTCTGCTGTCGCAAGAGTGAGATGTGATTTTAAAAACATATACCAATATATATTTCCATTGAACTTTTGTTATCAGTTACGCTAATATGAACATTTTTAGCCACATGTAAAACTAATCCAGTCTTGATGCCGTCCTTCATCAAGAACTGAATCTCTATCTTGGCGCCTTTCGGAGTCTAATGTTCGCCAGACTGTCCGGACGCTCACTGTCTACGCTTTTCGTTTGCTTTCACCATTTGATCACAGAAATTGATAATTCTGAAGCCTTTCATCGTCGACGTTGTGTATCTCTTCTTTTTAACCTCAGTCTTCCCTTTTCTGTTCACCCGGTTCATTTATTTCCTGTTCTTCCTAGAGAAGTACCGATAATTCAAGTCTGTCCCGCCTTCTTTCCCCATCCAGAATCTCAAATAGTGCGTGTGAACATGCACTTCCTCTTGCCTGACCATTTTCAGTTGCATTCACACGCTACTGCTCTGTATCCTGGCGGCTCTAAGTCTTCTGATGAGTAAGGTATACACAAATACAGTTACACAGATTATCACCAGAGTAGCATATGTGCAGAGAACCTAAGACAACCCCAAAAAAAGTCGGACAGAGTGACTTATTTCCACTGGGGTCCTATAGTATAGTATTTGTGGCAGTTTTAACTGATAATTCAGGGGCGCTTTTCTGATTTGTCTAGTATTTTAACAGTAAAGTTACATACGTTTCTTGCGACTGTCATTCACATCGCCTCTCTTCCTCCTTTTGTTATAATCTCGGCTATTCAGAGCCTTGACACTTTACATCCCATCGTCCTTCACTTTATCACTGGTTGAATTGCCTCTTCAGCAGACAAAAACAGTCGTTTGTTGGGTTTCTGGTCAATCTGCCCATGTCTCTAAGGGATTTGTCCTGTTCGAACTATTCTTAGTTTTGTCTAAGAGCATTCGGATAGATGGCAACGTCACTTGTCGAGGTTAGACTACAAGCTGTTCTCGATTACAATACAGTTGAAATCTTGGTCAACCAATGTTTATTGTTGTTGCGTTCGTGAAACAATTCTTGCACATTTACAAAGTGGTCATACAAGACTGACACAACTATCACATGGATAAGTGATAGCAAGTAATCCTAGCTAGTGCATAAATCTGTAGAGATATGCTAGGTCGTGTAGGTTAAAGACGACGCCCCATCCCACAACTGTCATCTTGTTGTTATAGCCTGGGAAAGATTGTCTTAAGGAACTACACTACAGGTATGACAGCCAAGCAGCGCCCAGGCCAAGGGTTGATTGGGCACAGAAAATACGGTCTCGACCAGACAGGTGACTAGTTGATCCAGTGTGAGCTTCTTTCTACTGACCTCTCCACCTGGCCCACAAAACTAGTAGGTTACGAGAGGACATTGAGGTTATTGAACAGAAAAAACCGTAATAGCCAAGTTGAAGCATACCAAACTTAAAATGTAGATAACACTGAGAGATTCCGGGGTATATATATACCTTTGATGGGTTCCGAGAGCTTTCTTCTCCCAGAGGCCAGCATTGGGCCATGCTCGTCTGTCTTACCCTGCTCACTAAGTCAATAAACAAAGTCCCTGCCCGGAGAGCTAGGCGGCGGCACTAATATTAGTTAAAACATCACTCCAAGTAATGACGTGGCGAGCCACCACTCGTCCCTTAAACATTCGCCAAAAATATGAAAGAAATATATGTAAAGATTGAATTTATTCCTCTCAATTTACTTTTCTGCTTGGCAGGTACATTTCTACTTACTGCGTCAGTAAAATCCAGTAACCTCGTTAACTGGATAACTCTGGGCAAGCAGTTAAGTAAACATCTCTAAATTCACTGAACTTTCGGTTATCGTGGGACAATTTGTCGCAAGAGTGAGATGTGATTTAAAAAACGTATATCAATTTATATTTCCATTGAACTTCTTCATCAGTTATGCTAATATGAATATTTTTAGCTACATGTGAAACTTATCCAGAAACGGGTATATACACTGAGAGGTGTATATCTTTCAACGTATATGCACCGAGGTGTCTACTTCTCAATATATATACACTAATAACTGTGTCTTTCGTTGTATGCACAATGAGAGTTTATTCAGTTATCTATTTGAGGGATAATTTAATAAAGCTGAATAAACGATGGTGCACAAGTATTATGCTAACTAATGATATTCGTGTATTAATTTGATATTATAACTAACAAACCACACATTATACATTGTTTTTTTCGTGCTATATCCTGCGCTACCATCTTAAATATGGCAGCCGGTAGTGCTATTGGTTACCATAAATATATTCTCGTGGGTCGACTTGAGTTAATTTACGAATGAACAAAACCTGGAAAGGCGTTTTCCAAGGAAATATTCAGCGATAAACATAACCAGTTGAACATCTTTAAATAATATTTCCCCTGAAGAAACATTGTCAGGTCAAATACAGCTGGTGTATTTAGTTCTCTAGTGATTGATATAATTAGAGCTGATCATTATTTATGATCAAAGAGGCGCGCCGTCAATAGTCCAGTCAGCTGAGATCAAATATCAGACTGAGGATCAAAGGTCAGCTTGTCAGCACAGTACCTGTGCCTGATTACTGCCCTCACCTGATGTCAGCTGCGACATGTTTGATGCGTGCTGATATCTGCGTGCTCTCCGCGGCTAAATGGTTGATGTCAACTGCTACCTGCGTGATATTAATTCTTACCTTCCTGATGTCATCTGCTACTTGTCGTATGTAGCTGCTGCCTGCGTGATGTCATCTGCTATCTGACTGATGTCTACTATTACTTGACTAGTGTCAACTTCTACCTGCCTGATGCTACTTGGCAAATTTCAGTAGCTACGTAGCTAATAGCAGTTGATATCGGGCAGATATCTACCGCTTCTTGGCTAATTTCAGTAGCTACTAGCTAATATCTCCAGCTACCTAGCTGCTATCATCCTCTCTTATCTGACTGCTATTAACAGATATTTAACTGTTATCATTTCATTTAGATGTTACTAGCTCTTGCCTAATTACGTTAGGGTCTTATCTTAGTATTGCCTCCAGGTCTCATTTGCCTTCAGACCTTATATAGTTACTATTAGTTCTAGTGCAATTTCTGACGTCCAGGTGAGGAATTTTTTCCTATACACCTACACAATTTATTATCAATTGCTCACTCACAAAAATACATTGTTTATAATATTTATCACATATGGAATTTCACATAAAATCAGACTAATATTACGACTCGTAAATAGTGTCAGGAATTATAAATGTTGCAGTGAGAAATCTGCTACACTGGCAAACAATGGATGGTGAAAGGGCGTGAAAATATATCATTTGGAAGATTAAAACTTGAAGATTTGGTAATGTGGTGTCGATACCCAAAAATATTTGAAGACAGGTTTATAACATTGAAAATTAGCTCGTTGGTTGATAAGAGAGCAAGAAGTGACGTGATAGTAACATATAACATGATAGTAACATATAACATGATAGTAACATATAACATGATTGTAACATATAACATGATAGTAACATATAACATGATTGTAACATATAACATGATAGTAACATATAACATGATAGTAACATATAACATGATAGTAACATATAACATGATAGTAACATATAACATGGTAGTAACATATAACATGATTGTAACATATAACATGATTGTAACATATAACATGATTGTAACATATAACATGATAGTAACATATAACATGATAGTAACATATAACATGATTGTAACATATAACATGATTGTAACATATAACATGATTGTAACATATAACATGATAGTAACATATAACATGATAGTAACATATAACATGATTGTAACATATAACATGATTGTAACATATAACATGATTGTAACATATAACATGATTGTAACATATAACATGATAGTAACATATAACATGATAGTAACATATAACATGATAGTAACATATAACATGATAGTAACATATAACATGATTGTAACATATAACATGATTGTAACATAACATGAATGTAACATATAACATGATAGTAACATATAACATGATTGTAACATATAACATGATAGTAACATATAACATGATTGTAACATATAACATGATAGTAACATATAACATGATAGTAACATATAACATTGTAGTAACATATAACATGATAGTAACATATAACATGATAGTAACATATAACATGATAGTAACATATAACATGATTGTAACATATAACATGATTGTAACATAACATGATAGTAACATATAACATGATAGTAACATATAACATGATTGTAACATATAACATGATTGCAACATAAATAACATGACAGTAACCTGATATTAACATATAACATGATTGTAACATATAACATGATATTAACATATAACATGATATTAACATATAACATGATAGTAACATATAACATGATAGTAACATATAACATGATAGTAACATATAACATGATAGTAACATATAACATGATAGTAACATATAACATGATAGTAACATATAACATGATAGTAACATATAGCATGATAGTAACATATAACATGATAGTAACATATAACATGATAGTAACATATAACATGATAGTAACATATAACATGAGTGTAACATATAACATGATTGTAACATATAACATGATTGTAACATATAACATGATTGTAACATATAACATGATAGTAACATATAACATGATTGTAACATATAACATGATTGTAACATATAACATGATATTAACATATAACATGATAGTAACATATAACATGATAGTAACATATAACATGATAGTAACATATAACATGATAGTAACATATAACATGATAGTAACATATAACATGATAGTAACATATAGCAGGTTAGTAACATATAACATGATAGTAACATATAACATGATAGTAACATATAACATGATAGTAACATATAACATGATAGTAACATATAACATGATAGTAACATATAACATGATAGTAACATATAACATGATAGTAACATATAACATGGTTGTAACAAATAACATGACAGTAACCTGATATTAACATATAACATGACAGTAACCTGATATTAACATATAACATGACAGTAACCTGATATTAACATATAACATGACAGTAACCTGATATTAACATATAACATGATAGTAACATATAACGTGATAGTAATATATAATATGATAGTAACATATAACATGACAGTAACCTGATATTAACATATAACATGACAGTAACCTGATATTAACATATAACATGATAGTAACGTATAACATGACAGTAACCTGATATTAACATATAACATGACAGTAACCTGATATTAACATATAACATGACAGTAACCTGATATTAACATATAACATGATAGTAACATATAACATGACAGTAGCCCGATATTAACATATAACATGATAGTAACATATAACATGATAGTAACATATAACATGATAATAACATATAACATGATTGTAATATATAACATGATAGTAACATATAACATGATAGTAACATATAACATGACAGTAGCCCGATATTAACATATAACCACAGGAAACTTTTATAAGCATCAGCGGGAAGAAAAAGATTCCTGAATATTAAACTGAGAATAGAAAACGACGATTGAATAATATTAACTACGACCATAACTCTGATAAAGAAGAAGGAGAAAGAAGGATGGGAAAGGACGGTAATGGGTCTTGGATTGTGGGACGGAAGACGAGATGGGTAACATAAATGACTCAAAAACACTGTTGATTTTTACTTTGTTAAGGTTATATGTGAATTACATTTCTTGAAATTTATGTAGGGTGTATGCCACACAGCACAGCACTCATGCACATGTATACATGAAATATGCTTCCATGCATACTCGTGCCGTACGTGTATGTTTACTTTCTTTTTCTTTCATGAAGATGGATTCCGTGTGAGAGAAGATCGCTGCTCGGGAAGCTTACGGGTCCAAGGTGAGTACTTAGGTGGCTCCCAGATTAGTACTTGCTGGGTACTCAGTGGTGACCTGTACTTAACTCAGATGCCCTCAATCGAGCAACTTTACCAGCAGCTTAAGGAAGAATTGAGGGTAGCGAAGATGGAGATACGGCAATTGACTGAGGAAAACAAGAGGATTCGTAGTATTCCTCCTGTTTCGAGTCCTCAGGTCAAGAAGGGAACGTGGACAGTGGCTGGACAGCATGAGACGAAGTTAACGATTAAGAAGACGAATGGAAAGGTTGAGACGACGAAGAAGAAAGAGACTGCTGTGGAAACTGTTGTGGAAACATCCAATGCATTCTCGGTGCTACCCGACGAATGTGAGTCGACTACTGGGAACGCCACTACAAACGACACCAAGGAGGTAAGACTATTGTTGTTGTTGGGGATAGCCATGTTAGATATATGGATAGGGCTTTCTGCTTGAAGGACAGGAGTAGGAGACAGAGTTTGCTTTCCTGGGGCTGGGATGGAGGACATTGTTAGCCGGCTTGACAACATCATGAACGGTAATGGGATCAATCCCATCATCTGCCTCAGTGCTTGAGGCAATGATGTAGGCAAGAGGACTTAGAAGGTTCAAGACAGCAATAGACATAATTAGGAAGAAGGGGGGCGCCCTGTTATATGTGGCATTTTGCCAAGAAGGGGTGTTGGAAATGGATGGTTGTCCAGAGCAATTGGAATTAATTGCTAGCTGGATAAACACTGTAAGGATAATGCAGTACCATTCATTGACAACTGGGACAACTTCTATGGCCGAAATGACATGTATGCCAGGGATGGGGTTCACTTATCCAGGGCAGGTGTGGGTTTTCTTGCTAGCTCAGTTGAGGGGGTTATTAGGACTTTAAACTAGGATTAGTTAGAGGTATGGGTTTAGAAATGATAAAAAATTAGTATGGATATATTGACTTATGCTCTGATATTAAGAATCTTAATAGTAACTGTCATGGAGTAACCCTAGGTAATGATAATTTCAGAAATTGTGTAAAAACGAAGATGAATAGGAAAAATGTGCAGAAGAAAAAACATATAATGGTATTTTATGCTAACAGTCGAAGTGCAAGAAATAAGATTAATGAACCACATTTGATAGCATGTACTGGGAACTTCGATGTCATTGCATTAACTGAAACGCGGTATGATTTAAAGAGTCGGGATATGATTGCTGAGTGTAATATTCAAGGGTTTAAGTTGTTCCATGTGGATAGATGTTGTGGGAAAGAGTTGCATTATATGTTCGAGAAAATATTAATTGTTGCATAAAAACAGGTATAAAAATAGATGGAACAGCAACAGAATCTGTTTGGGTAGAGTTTGTAGAAGGTCAAGAATAGCTAATTCTAGGTGTAATATACCGACCTCCAGGCTTGGATCACGATAGAGGGAGACTTCTTTGGGACGAAATTGTTAGGGCTTCTAGACACGATGACGTAGTGATTGTAGGGGATTTTAACTTTAGTCAAATAGACTGGAATTCTCTGACCGGTAATCTGGAGTTCAGTGACTTTATGGAAACCCCTACCAGGGGTAATAATTTGCTTGACCTAGTCTTGTCAAATAAGGAAACACTCGTAAATAATCTGGAAATCACTGAAGAGCTTGGCGCAAGTGATCACAAATCCATCACTTTTAGCATTAACTGGGAATACAGGAATAATTATAATACAGTAAAAATCCCTGATTTTCGTTCTGCCGATTATAATGGACTTATGGAACACCTGTCAAATCTTGATTGGGGTTATCTAGCTAATGATTCTATTGACGATGATCATACTTATGATTACGAAGGGATCTGCGTTTATGATTCTTTTCTTAATAATGTACACCGTGCTCAGAGTATATACATTCCCCAGAGAGAAATTAGATCTGATAATAACGATCCCAAATGGGTTACCAGGAGGCTAAAGCATTTATTAGGGGAGAAAAGGGGAATATATAGGCGCATCAGAAGAGGAGAGGTTAACCTTACTGACCAAAATGTTCAGCTTAAAAGAGAAGTAAAAAAGGGGATTAGAAAGACTAAACGTGACTATGAAATTAAAGTTGCTAATGAATCAAAGACTAATCCAAAGGGGTTCTTTAAAGTGTATAGGACGAAGGTGAAGGAAAAAGTAGGACCTCTGAAAATTGGGAATGGACAGCTGACGGATAACGAACTGGAAATGTGTTCCATATTTAATAACTATTTTTTGTCAGTTTTTACACAGGAAGACATAAATGAGATTCCAGAAATTAACAATTATTCAGTTCGTGACGAATTCAAATTGACTAATATTACTGTCACGAGGGGGCATGGTTATCAAACAGATAGACAAACTGAAGCAAAATAAGTCCCCGGGGCCCAACGAGTTATTTTCCAGGGTACTTAAGGAATGCAAGATGGAACTTAGTCAGCCATTAACGAGTGTGTTAGGTAAGACACATATGCAACAGTTAGACAACTTTATTCCGAAACGTTTCGCCTACACAGTAGGCTTCTTCAGTCGAATGCCTATTTTCTGTATTCGACTGAAGAAGCCTACTGTGTAGGCGAAACGTTTCGGAATAAAGTTGTCATCATATGTGTCTTACCTAACAACCTGTCGGTATTGTTACTGGTGTTGTGCCAGAGTTGTGGAAGATGGCCAATGTGGTTCCTATATTCAAATCAGGGAGTAAGTCCACTCCTTCAAATTACCGTACAATAAGCCTGACATCTATAGTTGGCAAATTACTAGAATCAATTATAGCTGATATTATTAGAAGTCACCTTGAAGAGCATAACTTGATAAATGATTCTCAGCATGGGTTTACGAGAGGTCGTTCCTGCCTGACAAACTTACTGACGTTCTTCAATAGAACATTTGAGGCAGTAGACAGTGATAAAGAATATGATATTATTTGAATTTTAGTAAAGCTTTCGATAGAGTACCTCACAAGAGACTCTTAAGAAAAGTGGCAGCTCATGGTATACGAGGTAAAGTTCTAGCATGGATAGAGGCATGGCTTACCAAGAGAAAGCAGAGAGTTTCCATTAATGGGTTCAAATCAGAATGGGGCTTAGTTACTAGTGGCGTTCCACAAGGATCAGTTTTAGGCCCTCTCTTGTTCATAATTTACATTAATGACCTTGATGAAGGGATTACGAGTGACATGAGTAAGTTTGCTGATGATACAAAGATAGGCCGTATAATTCACTCTGAGGAGGATATCAATGAACTACAGGAGGATTTGGACAAATTAATGTCTTGGTCTGAAAAATGGCAGATGAAGTTCAATGTGGATAAGTGTAAGGTACTTGCCCTTGGTAATGAAAATAACCCTCGAAACTATAATCTAGGTGAAGTAGAGCTTGATCATACAGAATGTGAAAAAGACTTGGGAGTCATGGTAAGCAGAAATCTGAAGCCAAGACAGCAGTGCCTTAGTGTGCGCAACAAGGCCAACATTAACATAAGAACATAAGAAAGGAGGAACACTGCAGCAGGCCTGTTGGCCCATACTAGGCAGGTCCTTTACAATTCATCCCACTAACAAACATTTGACCTACCCAATTTTCAATGCTACCCAAGAAATAAGCTCTGATGTGCAAGTCCCACTCAAATCCAACCCATCCCACTCATGTATTTATCCAACCTAAATTTGAAACTACCCAAAGTCCTAGCCTCAATAACCCAACTAGGTAGACTGTTCCACTCATCTACTACCCTATTTCCAAACCAATACTTTCCTATGTCCTTTCTAAATCTAAACTTATCTAATTTAAATCCATTACTGCGGGTTCTCTCTTGGAGAGATATTCTCAAGACCTTGTTAATATCCCCTTTATTAATACCTATCTTCCACTTATACACTTCGATCAGGTCTCCCCTCATTCTTCGTCTAACAAGTGAATGTAACTTAAGAGTCTTCAATCTTTCTTCATAAGGAAGATTTCTAATGCTATGTATTAATTTAGTCATCCTACGCTGAATGTTTTCTAACGAATTTATGTCCATTCTGTAATATGGAGACCAGAATTGAGCTGCATAATCTAGGTGAGGCCTTACTAATGATGTATAAAGCTGCAGTATGACCTCTGGACTTCTGTTGCTTACACTTCTTGATATAAATCCCAGTAATCTATTTGCCTTATTACGTACGCTTAGGCATTGCTGTCTTGGTTTAAGGTTGCTGCTTACCATAACCCCAAAGTCCTTTTCGCAATCTGTATGGTTAAGTTCTACATTATTTAACTTATAAGTGCTAGGGTTATGGACACTCCCGAGCTTCGGAACCTTGCATTTATCTACATTGAACTGCAACTGCCACTTTTCTGACCAAGAGTAGAGTTTGTCTAAATCCTCCTGAAGTTCCCTAACATCTACGTTTGAATCAATTATCCTACCTATCTTCGTGTCATCGGCGAATTTGCTCATATCACTAGTAATTCCTTCATCAAGATCATTGATATATATTATAAACAACAACGGGCCCAAGACTGATCCCTGTGGAACGCCACTTGTTACTGATCCCCACTCGGATTTAACCCCATTTATGGACACTCTTTGCTTTCTGTCTGTGAGCCATGATTCGATCCACGAGAGCACCCTTCCCCCAATGCCATGAGCTGCTACTTTCTTCAACAGTCTTTGGTGAGGAACTCTATCAAATGCCTTACTAAAATCTAAGTAAATAATATCAAATTCTTTATCGTGGTCAACAGCCTCAAAAGCTTTACTGAAGAAAGTTAATAAATTAGTTAGACAAGACCGGCCTCTTGTGAATCCATGCTGAGTATCATTAATCAAGCTATGCTTATCGAGATGGCTTCTTATAATCTCAGCTATAATTGACTCTAGTAATTTGCCTACAATTGAGGTCAGGCTTATTGGGCGGTAATTTGACGGTAACGACTTGTCCCCTGTTTTAAAAATAGGAATTACATTAGCCATCTTCCACATATCAGACACTGCACCTGTTTGAAGAGATAAATTAAAAATATTAGTTAATGGTTCACAGACTTCCATTTTGCATTCCTTTAGAACCCTTGAAAAAACCTCATCAGGACCCGGTGACTTATTTTGCTTCAATCTGTCTATCTGCTTCACAACCATTTCACTAGTGACTGTGATGTTACATAATTCATCTTCTTCTGATCCACTATAAAAATTAATTACCGGAATATTATTAGTGTCTTCCTGTGTAAAAACCGAGAGAAAATAATTATTTAAAATCGAGCACATTTCATTCTCTTTGTCAGTAAGATGCCCATAGTTATTTTTAAGGGGACCTATCTTATCTCTGACTTTTGTTCTATAGACCTGGAAAAAACTTTTTGGGTTTGTTTTAGAATCCCTAGCAACTTTAATTTCATAGTCCCTTTTAGCTTTTCTTATTCCCTTTTTAATGTCCCTCTTAATGTCAATATACTGATTCATAAGATGACCCTCGCCTCTTTTGATACGCCTATAAATTCCTTTCTTATGCCCTAGTAGATATTTCAGCCTATTATTCATCCATTTTGGGTCATTTCTATTTGATCTAATTTCCTTATAAGGGATAAACGTTCTTTGAGCAGCATGTATTGTGTTCAGAAAACTGTCATATTGATAGCTCTCTTCGTTACCCCAGTCAACAGATGATAAGTGTTCTCTAAGCCCATCGTAATCTGCTAAGCGAAAATCTGGGACTGTTACTGAGTTATCCCTACTATCATACTTCCATTCAATTCTACATGTAATTGATTTGTGGTCGCTAGCACCCAGTTCCTCTGAAACTTCTAAATTATTAACAAGGGATTCATTGTTTGCCAGAACTAAGTCAAGCAGGTTATTACCCCTTGTAGGTTCTGTCACAAACTGCTTCAAAAAACAATCCTGAACTACTTCTAAGAAATCGTATGATTCTAAATTCCCAGTCAAGAAATTCCAATCAATATGACTAAAGTTAAAGTCTCCTAGAATTACTACATTATCGTGCTTTGTGGCCCTAACAATTTCCTCCCATAGTAGTCTCCCCTGGTCCCTATCTAAATTTGGGGGACGGTATATCACACCTAAAATTAATTTTTCATGCCCCTCTGAAAATTCTATCCAAACAGACTCTGTATGTGTTACTTCAGACTTAATACCCGTTTTTATGCAACAGTTCAAGCGATCTCGGACATACAATGCCACCCCACCCCCCTTCCCGATACTTCTATCTACTTGGAACAATTTAAAACCCTGAATGTGACATTCTGCAGGCATGTCCCGACTTTTTGAATTAAACCACGTCTCAGTAATGGCAAATACATCTATGTTACCTGCACTAGCAACTAGTCTCAACTCATCCATCTTATTCCTAGCACTGCGACTATTTGTGTAATAAATATTTAATGACCCTCCTATCTCTTTACCCTTCCTGCTCCTTTCTGTTATTCCACTAAACCTATTACTGTCATTGTCAATTAGTGCCACTGGCTTTCCAATATCCTCCTCGTTTTGCCTATTACTAGTTCTCCTAGTACTCATGTTACTACCCTGCGACTTCACAGTTTTCCCGCCAAAACCCATACCACTAACTATTCCTAGTTTAAAGACCTAACAGCTCCCTCCACTGCGTTGGCCAGTGCTCCCACCCCACATCTAGACAAGTGAACCCCATCCCTGGCATACATGTCATTTCTGCCATAGAAGAGGTCCCAGTTGTCAATGAATGTTACCGCATTTTCCTTACAGTATTTGTCCAGCCAGCAATTGACACCAATTGCTCTGGACAACCATTCATTTCCAACTTCTCTCCTTGGCAAAATGCCACATATGACAGGTTTGCCACCCTTCTTCCTAATTATCTCTATTGCTGACCTATACCTGCTAATCAGGTCCTCACTCCTACGTCTGCCAACATCGTTGCCTCCAGCACTGAGACAGATAATAGGATTGCTCCCATTACCTCTCATGATGTCATCCAGACGGCTAACAATATCCTTCATCCCAGCCCCAGGAAAACATACTCTCTGCCTCCTACTCCTATCCTTCAAACAGAATGCCCTATCCATGTACCTAATCTGGCTATCCCCAACAACAACAATGTTTTTACCTTCCTTGGCGACGTCCGTAGTGATGCTCCGAGTAGTCGACTCACATTCGCCAGGTAGCATTACACCACTTGTAGAATTCGTCATGACGTTCTCGATGGTCTTCGTTGGGGTTTCTAGGGATGTCTCACTCACGTCTGCCAATGCTTCCTTGGTGCTCGTTGTGGCATTCCCAGTAGAACACTCACATTCGTCAGGTAGCACCGAGAATGAGTTGGAAATTTCCACGGCAGTCTTCTGGTTTCTCGTTGTTTCTGCCTCTCCAACCGTTTTCTTAATCTTCAGCTTGGTTCCATGTTGCCCGGCCACTGACCAAGCTCCCCTCTTAACCTGGGGACTCACAACAGGTGGATTACTACGAATTACTTGGATTTATCTCAAGAAGTATAAATAACAGAAGTCCAAAAGATATTTTACAGCTCTATACATCACTAGTGAGGCCTCATTTAGATTATGCTGCTCAGTTTTGGTCCCCTTACTACAGGATGGATATAGACTCATTAGAGAACATACAGAGAAGAATGACCAAAATGATTTACTGTGTAAGGAACCTCCCGTATGGAGATAGACTTAAAGCCTTAAATCTCCACTCTCTGGAGAGGCGTAGAATGAGGGGAGATATCATTGAAGTGTATAAGGGGATGACGGGCATAAACAAGGGAGACATTAATAAAGTACTGAGGGTGTCGAACCAGGTAAGAACCAGGAATAATGGATTTAAGTTGGATAAATTTAGATTTAGAAAGGACATAGGTAAGTACTGGTTTTCTAACAGAGTTGTAGATGCGTGGAACAGTCTTCCCAGTGGGGTGGTAGAGGCTAGGACCTTGGGTAGCTTTAAAGTCATTAGTGATAATAATGAATGTCAGGAGCACATATATTCTGTCTCTCAGGAACGTAAAATTCGTACGTGTTTAATCACTGACCGCAGTTGGAAACTTCATTAAGTGCCAAGAACTAGAAACAGGATTCATATAACAGTTCATATAAGAGGATTTCTGAGCCCCGAGGCTCAGAAATCCACGATATTTGCATCGATTATGGAAGAGGACTCCATCCTGTTTCCGAAATACTTATTCCAAAGGACCAGGTCAGTCTGTTCTTATCAGTCCTAGAAATATATCGCAACATAATGGACGAGGTATGTAGCCTGTATTCAGTTTTATTAGACATAATCAAATGGAGACCTGTTTATCAAGAGAACTGGTCACATAAGATTAGGTATACTGCAACAATTCACCAGGTACATGTTTGCAATTGCTCATTGAACTCGAAATGCTCTGCATAACCTTGGACTTTCTGTAAAGTACGTAAATAATGTCACATTTTTCTGTACCAACTGTAAACCATTCGTTACAGTAATAAATTTTAATTTATATATAATAAACATATACAGCCTTTATGAACATGACATATTATCAGATCGAGAACAGACGCTGGGATGGCTGCAAGTCAAAGGAGAATAATTAGAGACAGTGCCCTATTTGCTCTGGTCATGTCAGGTCTGGTCAAGGGCCCCAATGGAAATAAAAGGACCCTAATGGAAATAAGTCACTCTGATTTTTTGGGTTATCCCAGGTTCTTTACACATATGCTGCTATGTAAGATAATCTATGTAACTGTATTTGTGTTAACCTGAATAAACTTACATTAAGCTGTCCAATAACACCACCATATGAGGCAAACACTGAAGTAAACCTGGAAAGTGGTGTGGTCGCAGGTGGGACCAAGGAAAAGATCCAAGGGTTAAATTAAGAGGAGGTGAAAAAAGCAGGTGAGGTCAGGTAAGCAAGAACTGTGGCATGGGATGAATAACATGTTGAATATAAAAATTACTGATAATATAAACGAAGGCCTGTGTGTGCATCCTTAGTTTTGCTCTGAAGTATCGGTAATGTAAATGGTGTCCGCCTCCATAATGAAGAATTCGGTTCAGTATTCCTAAAATAGTTTTAGCACGGCTCCCCAGTTCATGACGTGGGAATATATCCTGCGGCGAGCAACGTACACGTTAAAAAAAAAAAATACATACCACGGGTGGGGATAGAACTCGCGATCAGAGAATCGAAAGTCAAAGCCGAGAGTCAAAGTAACACACACATTGCTAGCATCATCCACCGTACAAACGTTATTACGTTTTAAGATGAAATCTGAGATTTTTCCTTCATATTTTTAAAAGTAGTAAAAACAATGACATAAGGGGAGTGATAAATGCATCTACTTCCTGGGTGAGGATGATAACAAACACAGTCAAAATAACACTGCAAGAGAGCTGCTGAAAAACCTTGCAGAATTGGCATTGAAAATATAGTCTGTCAATAACGCCATAGTTGAGCGCTTTCTTTTTTTTTTCAAAATCGTATGAGTCTAAAGTACATAACAAGCATTTTGAGAATCAAAAGAACGTTCGAGGAAAATGGGATATTTTAGAATAGTTCATCATCTGAGTTAGCCATTTCTGTGTCGAAATATTATTTTTCAATATATGAAAATGAAAAATGGATGAAGAAAATATCCTTGAAAACAAGTCACTGAGCATCTCGTTAATTAGATATTTATGAAGAGGTACGTTGAAGAGTTCGACAGAATTTTTTTCCTTTTTTTTCCTTCAACTTCTCGAATTTACGTTGCTTAAGAAAGCCTCATTAAATCGGCTTCAAATTGTCAACAATTGGGCACCGTAACGTAGATCAAATTCTTAGAACAATTGGCATGGTCATGCGCCCTATGACGGAGGATATTGAACCATTCTGGTATCCTAGTACGACCCACAAAACTTACAAGCTTCCAGAAAATTCGATGACGGAGAAGAGTGATATTGAGATGTGTAGGTGAAAATTAGTATTTCCGTTAAATCACATTTTATAAGTTTTAGTTTACCCTTCTGAACAGCTCTAAGTGAGGTTAGAACCCGCGGTTCTAACCCCACCCATGGTATGTTTTGTTTGCAATCCTGTTAGTACTTAAGTTTTGTTGGAATAAATGCCATAACTGGAGAATAACTCGTATTATTATTATTATTTATTATTATTAAAGATTCGCCGGTATTCTCCCGGCCCGGGACTTTTCCAAGTGGTGGCCCGGCCTTGGCTCCCTCTTTAGGGAGTGTCTGAGACCTAAGTCTCCCATGGGAGGAGGTACAAGTAACTCCTCATCTTTGAGACCAACTGTCCCCAGGCCTAGCCACAAGCTAGGCCTCGCTGGTCTGTCATCCCCGCCACAAGGGGACTAATGGGAATGACAGTCTTGTGAGCTACAAGTTCTGGCTCAGGCACCTACCCTACCCTAGAAGGGCTGGGCATGGTGTCGATCACCTAACTCGTATGATTGGCTTAAGTGTGAAAATCCAAATTTGCCAATTTCATTGAATAAATGTTATTTTTAAGTTTTTATTCAATAATTAACCAATGCTTCTTCTGATTGGCTTCAGAATATTATTGATGATACATTCTATAATAGTATGATGCCCATAAGTGCAAATTTGAAATTTGAATGAAATAATTAGAAAAAAACTCGGAATTGCTGCAAACAGATCAGTTACCGAAGAATGTTTTTACTGATCGGCTTAAAACACTAAATGGAGGTTTGTCTAAATATGAAGTATTTTTGTATCAGTTTTAAGCAGTATAGTAAAACTAACTTTTATTGGCGGGTCACCACGTGACTTGGGCCGAGACTCATCCTGGAGAACCTACCTCTACCTCTAACTACTTTTATCAAAATAGGGATTTCAAAAAAAATCAAATTTAAATTCCAAATTTGAGTACAGTTTTTAAAAAGAATGAAAAACGTGAACATTAAACTGGAAAAAATCTGCGGTTTTGTAACATTTTTAGGTTTAGTGTGGGGGAGACTTTCCTATTTTTCGGAATATTTTTAGCAGCATTATCGTTTGCTTCATAAATTTTCGTTTATTATTCGAGAACGCCTAATTCGATCGACTTCAAAATTTCAACACTTGTGTAATGTATCTTGAGCAAGATTCAAGAGAATATTTGCATGTCTGGCTGCCCTGTGCACAGTGTTACATAATCCGTTCCTATATTTTCAAAAGGCTCCGCTGATCGGCTGTTTTGCCACTTTTAACCTTGAAGTAGTATAACATTATTTTACCTTGTTCCATTATTCCCCTTATGATGTTGGTGAAAGGCTCTTGATCCAAGGAAATGGTCTTATATGACGGCCTCCCATTACACAGGCGCTATATGACCCCCTTCTGGTTTAGCTGTAAACGGCATCAATCTATTTTTAATGGCTGATGCATCGCAAGGGCGTCGTAAGGGGGAGGGGCGGCCCGCTCCGGATGACGCTAATTAAGAGGTGACACCATATAACCTCTAAAGAAGGCAACACTAATGACCAAAACCATGCTGCAGCAACCTAAGATTAAAATCCTTCGTTTCTATATAGCCTATTATAGGATTACAGAGTACAAATAGGCCTATATAGGGAAAATAATTGATTTTGATGATGTAATAGATGATTTTGCTGGATTGAAGGTAAGAAAATAAAATATCAGATTCACTGAGATATTACCTGTTTTTCTTTATTTTTCAAGTTTTTTTTTTTTCATTGTTGAAGATGAATAAACGAAGGATCTGTTGGTGTACTCAAAATGGTATTTAAATATATGTTTCTTCAACATTACTACGATTATTTATCATTAATAAAGTTCGGTTTATGGCCTTTAAACGTTCTCATTGCTAAACATTAGTCACTGGTCATGCAGCAGTGATGTAACTGGTCATGCAGCAGTGATGTAACTGGTCATGTAGTAGTGATGTAACTGGTCATGCAGTAGTGATGTAACTGGTCATGCAGCAGTGATGTAACTGGTCATGCAGTAGTGATGTAACTGGTCATGTAGTAGTGATGTAACTGGTCATGCAGCAGTGATGTAACTGGTCATGCAGTAGTGATGTAACTGGTCATGCAGCAGTGATGTAACTGGTCATGCAGTAGTGATGTAACTGGTCATGCAGCAGTGATGTAACTGGTCATGCAGTAGTGATGTAAGTGGTCATGCAGCAGTGATGTAAGTGGTCATGCAGCAGTGATGTAACTGGTCATGCAGCAGTGATGTAACTGGTCATGCAGCAGTGATGTAACTGGTCATGCAGCAGTGATGTAACTGGTCACGCAGCAGTGACATAACTGGTCATGCAGCAGTGATGTAACTGGTCATGCAGCAGTGATATAACTGGTCATGCAGCAGTGATGTAACTGGTCATGCAGCAGTGATGTAACTGGTCATGCAACAATGATATAACTGGTCATGCAGCAGTGATGTAACTGGTCATGCAGCAGTGATGTAACTGGTCATGCAGTAGTGATGTAACTGGTCATGCAGCAGTGATGCAACTGGTCATGCAGTAGTGATGTAACTGGTCATGTAGTAGTGATGTAACTGGTCATGCAGCAGTGATGTAACTGGTCATGCAGTAGTGATGTAACTGGTCATGCAGCAGTGATGTAACTGGTCATGCAGTAGTGATGTAACTGGTCATGCAGCAGTGATGTAACTGGTCATGCAGTAGTGATGTAACTGGTCATGCAGCAGTGATGTAAGTGGTCATGCAGCAGTGATGTAACTGGTCATGCAGCAGTGATGTAACTGGTCATGCAGCAGTGATGTAACTGGTCATGCAGCAGTGATGTAACTGGTCACGCAGCAGTGACATAACTGGTCATGCAGCAGTGATGTAACTGGTCATGCAGCAGTGATATAACTGGTCATGCAGCAGTGATGTAACTGGTCATGCAGCAGTGATGTAACTGGTCATGCAACAATGATATAACTGGTCATGCAGCAGTGATGTAACTGGTCATGCAGCAGTGATGTAACTGGTCACGCAGCAGTGACATAACTGGTCACGCAGCAGTGATATAACTGGTCATGCAGCAGTGATGTAACTGGTCATGCAGCAGTGATGTAATTGGTCACGCAGCAGTGATGTAACTGGTCATGCAACAGTGATATAACTGGTCATGCAGCAGTGATGCAACTGGTCATGCAGCAGTGATGTAACTGGTCATGCAACAATGATATAACTGGTCATGCAGCAGTAATGTAACTGGTCATGCAGTAGTGATGTAACTGGTCATGCAGCAGTGATGTAACTGGTCATGCAGTAGTGATGTAACTGGTCACGCAGCAGTGATGTAACTGGTCATGCAACAGTGATATAACTGGTCATGCAGTAGTGATGCAACTGGTCATGCAGCAGTGATGTAACTGGTCATGCAGCAGTGATGTAACTGGTCATGCAGCAGTGATGTAACTGGTCATGCAGCAGTGATGTAACTGGTCATGCAGCAGTGATGTAACTGAAGTTTACAACCCCTATCCCCCCGCCCTTGAATTTCATGGGGGTGACACCAAAGATACCACCCAGGGTGACACCAAAGGTACCACCCAGGGTGACACCAAAGATACCACTCCGGGTGACACCAAAGATACCACCCAGGGTGACACCAAAGATACCACCCAGGGTGACACCAAAGATACCACTCCGGGTGACACCAAAGATACCACCCAGGGTGACACCAAAGATACCACCCAGGGTGACACCAAAGATACCACCCAGGGTGACACCAAAGATACCACCCCGGGTGACACCAAAGATACCACCCCGGGTGACACCAAAGATACCACCCCGGGTGACACCAAAGATACCACCCCGGGTGACACCAAAGATACCACCCCGGGTGACACCAAAGGTACCACCCAGGGTGACACCAACCCTAGCGACGCCTCTAATGCATCGTATGAAATGTATTGATCGTTTCACTGGTTTAGATTATATAGGTATAAATTTTGTTGGATTTTAGGCAATAACTGGATAATACATCTGGTCACCTTTAAACTTTTAGTGTCGATGTGTTTCCCTCAAGAGAAACAATTTCTTAATGTTAAATTGTGCAAGTTATCATGTGATAATTTTATTTATCTAATTGGTTTATGTGAAATAATTTGAGAAAATCTCTTCCGATTAGAAATAAGTCACAGTTTTTTATTTTATTTAGTTATTGTATTTTAAGTTAATTTAATGTTCTTTTATGTGACTAACATCTGTTGCCTTTAAACAAATTCATAAACATTTGCATGTAATATTCACCAGGCTGACATAAATCTTGCGTTCTTTTTGAAAAGTTGATAAATCGTAGAGAAAAGTTTAGATAGATTTTAGCCTGTGAAATTCCCAATTAAATTTATTGGAAAAAATAGAAAAACTGAAATACTGCTAACCATGCAATAGCTTCTGAGTGCCGCATCTGATTAAATTCAAGCCTTCCATGCTCATAGCGTGGTTATGCAACTTCTGAGTGGCTTCAAGTTTAATGTTTTTTGTGTATTTTAGGCTACTGAAGAAATTCGGAATGCATTAGTTTCCATGTGATGACTTGTGGATGCTTCTTCTGATCCCCTTCGTATCTTCAACGCCAAATATTTAACTGCATAATCAGCTTATACTGCACTGTACCAATCACGTGCACTGAGGTAATTGCTAATCTCATTCACTGTCTTTCCCTCTTGTTCTTTTTCTCACTGCATCACTTACAGGAATTGTCTCATGTATGTGTAATCCCAAATTTATATATATATATATATATATATATATATATATGTATATATATATATATATATATATATATATATATATATATATATATATATATATATATATATATATATATATATATATATATATAAATATATATATATATATATATATATATATATATATATATATATATATATATATATATATATATATATATGTATATATGCAATAAGATCATAGTAAACAGGTGATTTCAGAATATGCAAAACAACCACTGTGAAAGAATAGAGAAATTCCAAGCGCTTTCGTGACTACTTACATTATCAAGGAACAATGAAAGTAGAGCATCAAAGGAAGGTATATGAAGGGTCTAGCCCACACCTCACTATCAGATCCCACAACAAAGGAACACCTGACATGCCACTCATAAGAAAGAGAACACTGCAGCAGACCCGCCGGCCCAACTAGACAGGTCCTTCACACAACCCATCAACAAACTATGCTATCCAAGAAATAAGAATTTTAAAAATTATTATTTATCCAATGTATTGTTAAATTCTATTAATTATAAATGGATCTAATTTATATAAACCTAAGGAAATATTCATATTATTGTTTCATAAAAAGCAGTTTTGACAATAATATGAATATTTCCTTTGGTTTATATCAATTAGATCCATTTATAATTAATAGAATTTGGGAAGAATTTAATAATACATTGGACAAATAATAATTTTTAAAATTCTTATTTCTTGGGTAGCATAGTTTGTTGATGGGTTATGTGAAGGACCTGTCTAGGTGGGCCGGCGGGTCTGCTGCAGTGTTCTCTTTCTTATGAGTGGCGTGTCAGGTGTTCCTTTGTTGTGGGATCTGATAGCAAGGTGTGGGCTAGACCCTTCATATACCTTCCTTTGATGCTCTACTTTCATTGTTCCTTGATAATGTGAGTAGTCACGAAAGCGCTTGGAATTTCTCTCTTCTTTCACAGTGGTTGTTTTGCATATATATATATATATATATATATATATATATATATATATATATATATATATATATATATATATATATATATATATATATATATATATATATATGTCGTGCCGAATATGTAAAACTGGTCAATTAGCAAGAACTCATTTAAAATTAAGTCCTCTCTGAAATTTTTTCTTATACATTTAAAGATATATTTTTTTCATTAATGTTAATGTAAAAATTTTTAATTTTTAACCAAAAGAATCTTAGAAAACTTACCTAACCTTATTATAACAAGAACAATTTATTTTAGCCTAACCCAACTAAATATATTTTAGATTTGTTTACAATAATTTAATACTAAACAAACACAGTGAAATATATTTTTTTCGTTAGGTTCAGGATGATATTGGCGAAATTATTACATACACAAATTTGCCAAGATCGCAAATTCTGCCTATTCGGCACGATATATATATGTATATATATATATATATATATATATATATATATATATATATATATATATATATATATATATATATATATATATATATATATATATATATATATATATATTATTGTGCCCACGAACGAGTGGTATTGATCAATAACAACACTGCGACTAGCCAAGGACTCGAACCTATGCTACTTTGGCCTGCCTCATGGTAGGCGAAAACTCATGACGCCTTAATCCACTGAACCATACAATGTGTGTGTGTGTGTGTGTGTGTGTGTGTGTGTACTAGCTAGCAACCACCTAGGAATGTACAATGTGCTGTATGAGCGTGAAAGATAAACTTGCCAATTGCTATAAACTTTCTCATGATTGCTACTTTCACTAACACATAAAATGAATCATATCTTGCAACTGGTATTTAGTCTCACCTTTTAATAATCATACAGTTGCGTATTTTTTATATGTCTAATCACATTCATATGAATTTCCTTCTAGTATCATAATACTGTAGTTCTTGCTCTTGTAGTAAGTGGCTTAGAATTCCTGGTCCGTAATTAATTCATGTTGAAGGTCACTAAAATGCCAGGAACAACAGTGTTCTAACTTCTTTGGAATTAATTCCTAAAAATCATTTGATGGATTATTTTTAATATGAATTAATGTAATACATATAAGTACTAGATTATATATGTTTTTAATTTTCTCATTCTTTTACATATTAGACGCAGATTTGGGATAATTTCTCATAATTTATTATATATTATTTTTACTAATATGAAATCTTGATAATCAGTCACATAGTGCTCACGATGGTGATTATAAGGTCGTCTGCATACTATATATTTACTCTGTGTATATGCTAAAGTTCTAGAACTTCTTGCAACTAAGCTTAAGCTGGCTATACAACAAAGATTCTCAACTTTTCGTCCATCATTAATCCCCTCGGCTTGATGTATTTCTCCATTTACCCCCTCACTGCCATACAAAAATTTGTCGCCATCATAAAGCCACAGAAAAACAAGAGAGTCAGACAAAAGTAAATTATTCAGGTTTTTCACAATAATAATTACCCCTTGACATGTAATTTTGTACCCCCAAGGGGTAAATTTACCTCTGGTTGAGAATCACTGCTATACAGGAGGCCTGGTCACAGACCGGGCCGCGGGGGCGTTGACCCCCGGAACTCTCTCCAGGTACAGCTTTCTTCGGTGTGGCTAGTTTCATTGTAAGTTGCACCGTAAATGTGTTTAATATAATTTGTAATAGATCTAGTCTAAGCTTTCAATTGCGTTCTTGGGAAATTCGAATTTATTAACACTTTCCTCATATTAGTTTAATTACCACACGAGACTCTATATTGTTTTCAAATTACTTAAACTTGTGATCAGAGATATTAACATTAAAGTAGGAATCTCTCGCACCACTATAATACATAGATGTTGATAACCACTACAAACAGTTTACGGATCTCCTGCAATATCTACAAAAAAATGAAAAGATCCAGTCGCTGGCCTAAAAACATGGGCGATTTTTTGTACCTTGAGCTCTGAGGTTGTACTACCTCTCCCCTCAAGGAAGGTTCCTTGATGTTGGTGAGGGGCTCTTGATTTAGGGAATTGGATCTGTGCTCCAGTTCCCCGAATTAAGCCTGAATGCCTTCCACATCCCCCCCCCCAGGCGCTGTATAATCCTCCGGGTTTAGCGCTTCCCCCTTGATTATAATAATAATAATAATGTACTACCTCTCAGGAGTGTTTCTCCCACCTTCAAACTCTGCCTCTCACCCCATGCACTCAGCTCATACCCCATATTCTGTTTACATCCCATGCGCTTCCCCCACTTTATACATTCTCCAATCCCATTCAATCTGTTTCAACCTCATTCACGCCCCCCCCTCTCAACACTGCTCAAACCTCATGCACTCTGCATCAATGCCATACAATCCGTTCCGACCATACATATTCAGTACCTTCCGGAGGGCTGACCAGTTCACTCTGCCGTAAGCTTCGTGTAACAAATGAACACACAGTGCATACATTTCATTTTTAAATGTTTATCCAACTAGCATTCACTCGTAATCTATTGGAAACTTAAAGGCAAAATGATGAAAATGCTGTATATGTGTTGACAATTTCATGATTACTGGCATCAAGAGAAGTGTGTCGTTTAGCGATATTTGCATTAGTCTCCTGTATCTACATAAATATATATATATATATATATATATATATATATATATATATATATATATATATATATATATTTATATATATATATATATATATATATATATATATATATATATATATATATATATATATGCAATAAGATCACAGAGAACAGGTGATTTCAGAATATGCAAAACACCCACTCTGAAAGAATAGAGAAATTCCAAGCGCTTTCGTGACTACTCACATTATCAAGGAACTATGAAAGTAAAGCATCCAAGGAAAGTATATAAAGGGTCTGGCCAACACCTCACTATCAGATCCTACAACGGTTAAACACCTGACGCGCGCCGGCCCAACTGGACAGGTCCTTTGCACAACCCACCAACAAACTATTCTACCAAAGAAAATTTTTAAAATTATTATTTGTCCAGTGTATTATTAACCATCCAATTGATTTTCAAAAAGTTGAGAAAGTAGTATCAAGCAAGTCCATGGTCGACAGGAATATAATTGAATCTTGTTTCATAAAAAGCAGTTTTGACAATCATATGAATATTTCCTTTGGTTTATATAAATTAGATCCATTTATAATTAATAGAATTTGGGAAGAATTTAAAATCTCTTACATGAATAAATAGAGCATTGGAATCTTGTCCAGTTTTAATGCTATATTTATGTTGTTTTAATCTTAGTTCGAGATTTTTACCAGTCTGACCGTAATAAACTTTATCGCAAATTTTACAAGGAATCTTATAGACACATCCATCAGCATTTTGGGGGAAATTCTTTATCAAAAGTTTTTTTTACTGTATCAAGATTTTTGAATACAACTTTAGTTGAGAAAGTAGTATCAAGCAAGTCCATGGTCGACAGGAATATAATTGAATCTTGTTTCATAAAAAGCAGTTTTGACAATAATATGAATATTTCCTTTGGTTTATATAAATTAGATCCATTTACAATTAATAGAATTTGGGAAGAATTTAATAATACACTGGACAAATAATAATTTTAAAAATTTTCTTGGGTAGAATAGTTTGTTGGTGGGTTGTGCAAAGGACCTGTCCAGTTGGGCCGGCGCGCGTCAGGTGTTTAACCGTTGTGGGATCTGATAGTGAGGTGTTGGCCAGACCCCTTATATACCTTCCTTGGATGCTTTACTTTCATAGTTCCTTGATAATGTGAGTAGTCACGAAAGCGCTTGCAATTTCTCTATTCTTTCAGAGTGGTTGTTTTGTATATATATATATATATATATATATATATATATATATATATATATATATATATATATATATATATATATATATATATATATATATATATATATATATATATATATATATATATATATATATATATATATATATATATATATATATATATATATATATATATATATATATATATATATATATATATATATATATATATATATAAATGAAAGGGGGTAAGGCAGCCGGGATTGATGAGATAAAGATAGAAATGTTAAAAGCAGGTGGGGATATAGTTTTGGAGTGGTTGGTGCAATTATTTAATAAATGTATGGAAGAGGGTAAGGTACCTAGGGATTGGCAGAGAGCATGCATAGTTCCTTTGTATAAAGGCAAAGGGGACAAAAGAGAGTGCAAAAATTATAGGGGGATAAGTCTGCTGAGTATACCTGGTAAAGTGTATGGTAGAGTTATTATTGAAAGAATTAAAAGACTGAGAATAGGATAGCAGATGAACAAGGAGGCTTTAGGAAAGGTAGGGGGTGTGTGGACCAGGTGTTTACAGTGAAACATATAGGTGAACAGTATTTAGATAAGGCTAAAGAGGTCTTTGTGGCATTTATGGATTTGGAAAAGGCGTATGACAGGGTGGATAGGGGGGCAATGTGGCAGATGTTGCACGTGTATGGTGTAGGTGGTAGGTTACTGAAAGCAGTGAAGAGTTTTTACGAGGATAGTGAGGCTCAGGTTAGAGTATGTAGGAAAGAGGGAAATTATTTCCCAGTAAAAGTAGGCCTTAGACAAGGATGTGTGATGTCACCGTGGTTGTTTAATATATTTATAGATGGGGTTGTAAGAGAAGTAAATGCGAGGGTCTTGACAAGAGGCGTGGAGTTAAAAGATAAGGAATCACAAATAAAGTGGGAGATGTCACAGTTGCTCTTTGCTGATGACACTGTGCTCTTGGGAGATTCTGAAGAGAAGTTGCAGAGATTGGTGGATGAATTTGGCAGGGTGTGCAAAAGAAGAAAATTAAAAGTGAATACAGGAAAGAGTAAGGTTATGAGGATAACAAAAATATTAGGTGATGAAAGATTGGATATCAGATTGGAGGGAGAGAGTATGGAGGAGGTGAATGTATTCAGATATTTGGGAGTGGACGTGTCAGCGGATGGGTCTATGAAGGATGAGGTGAATCATAGAATTGATGAGGGGAAAAGGGTGAGTGGTGCACTTAGGAGTCTGTGGAGACAAAGAACTTTGTCCTTAGAGGCAAAGAGGGGAATGTATGAGAGTATAGTTTTACCAACGCTCTTATATGGGTGTGAAGCATGGGTGATGAATGTTGCAGCGAGGAGAAGGCTGGAGGCAGTGGAGATGTCATGTCTGAGGGCAATGTGTGGTGTGAATATAATGCAGAGAATTCGTAGTTTGGAAGTTAGGAGGAGGTGCGGGATTACCAAAACTGTTGTCCAGAGGGCTGAGGAAGGGTTGTTGAGGTGGTTCGGACATGTAGAGAGAATGGAGCGAAACAGAATGACTTCAAGAGTATATCAGTCTGTAGTGGAAGGAAGGCGGGGTAGGGGTCGGCCTAGGAAAGGTTGGAGGGAGGGGGTAAAGGAGGTTTTGTGTGCGAGGGGCTTGGACTTCCAGCAGGCGTGCGTGAGCGTGTTTGATAGGAGTGAATGGAGACGAATGGTTTTTAATACTTGACGTGCTGTTGGAGTGTGAGCAAAGTAACATTTATGAAGGGGTTCAGGGAAACCGGCAGGCCGGACTTGAGTCCTGGAGATGGGAAGTACAGTGCCTGCACTCTGAAGGAGGGGTGTTAATGTTGCAGTTTAAAAACTGTAGTGTAAAGCACCCTTCTGGCAAGACAGTGATGGAGTGAATGATGGTGAAAGTTTTTCTTTTTCGGGCCACCCTGCCTTGGTGGGAATCGGCCAGTGTGATAATAAATAAAATATAATATATATATATATATATATATATATATATATATATATATATATATATATATATATATATATATATATATATATATATGTCGTGCCGAATAGGCAGAACTTGCGATCATGGCTTAAATAGCAACGCTCATCTTGCCATATAGGACAAGCGAAAATTTGTGTATGCAATAATTTCGCCAAAATCATTTTGAACCAAAAGAAAAAAATATACTTCACTGTGTTTGTTTAGTATTAAATTATGGTAAACAAATGTAAAATATATTTAGTTGGGTTAGGCTAAATTAAATTGTTCTTCTTATAATAAGGTTAGGTAAGTTTTCTAAGATTCTTTTGGTGCAAAATCAAAAATTTTTACATTAACATTAATGAAAAAAATATATCTTTAAACGTGTAAGAGAAAATTTCAGAAAGGACTTAATTTTAAATGAGTTCTTGCTAATTGACCAGTTTTACATATTCGGCACGACATATATATATATATATATATATATATATATATATATATATATATATATATATATATATATATATATATTTATATGTGTGTGTGTGTGTGTGTGTGTGTGTGTGTGTGTGTGTGTGTGTGTGTGTGTGTGTGTGTGTGTGTGTGTGTGTGTGTGTGTGTGTGTGTGTGTAATGACGTAATATGAGAGTATCATTAACACTTACTCTAATGTACGTTATAAGAAAACTCACATGTTAGCAAAGAAGAGACTATGTGATCTGCGTATATTTTGATATTTCAGTCATGGATAAATATTACTAGTGTTAACTCCATTCATGTCATCATATTTTACCAAATAAAAATGTGTATCAGCATTTTCCTAACACGTTCCCATGCAAAATATGCTTGAAACGTGAGGTTGACTGCTGCGGTGAGAGCTTCAAATCCCCTCCCAAAACCATCACTGATTTTTTTCCTTAAAAAAAAAAGTTCTTTCTGACATGGCTTCAAACCCTCCGGGAATTATGAGGAAAAAAATCCAATCGGAGCGGCGGCTTTCATCGAGTGATTTGGCACCTTCACTTGAATAGGTTTCCTCTCCTTATGACAGAGGTAAATCTCCCCCTCTCAGTGGAGAGTGGAGGGGGAGGGTGATTATAGGGGAGGGGACATAAAGTTTTTAGGATTAAGAGAGATGATGCTGCGGGAAGGGGGGTGTCCAGTAATCAGAATTTTTCATATTTACTTCTTATATATATATTTTTTTTTATTTGCACATAGGCAGTTTCCCACCAAGGCAGGGGAACCCAAAAAAGAAATACTTTCACCATCATTCACTCCATCACTGTCTTGCCAGAGGTGCGCTCACACTACAGTTATAAAAGTGCAACGTTAACACCCCTCCTTCAGAGTACAGACACTAATTCCCACCTCCAGGACTCAAGTCCGGCCTGCCGGTTTCTCCGAATCCCTTCATAAATGTTACCTTGCTCACACTCCAACAGCACGTCACATCCTAGCTATTGATATGCATGCGAGGCATGTTATATTAATTTTATTTTCCTTCTTCTGCTTAGCTGTCATGCTCTGTATTATAATGAAAATTAATAAATAAATTTTCTGTTTATCTTCTAACTGTTTGTTGTTTTCTCCTTTCAGATGCCTCGTACTTGTGTGAATAGTGCAGACAACTTCTGCTCCATTTGCGGTGAGGTGACCTTTGCATCACAGAAGTGCCGTATAACTGCTATGGTTAGAAAGGCATATCACCTTTATTTTGCATGCAAGATTGGTGACCAGGATAAAAACTGGGCTCCACACATATGCTGCAACAATTGTGCTACTAACCAACGCGAATGGTTGAATCAGAGATTCAAGTATTTAACATCAATATTCCCCTCAATGAGCGACGCTAAGATGAGAGAGGAAGTCTTCAATGGTCCTCTGGTTCGAGAGCTTCTTAAAGATGGTGACTTTGAATCAGACCTTCATGGGGAGGAGAAAGCTGCTTGGGAAGCATTCAAGTTAGTGGTGAAGGGATTTCTCGGAAAGAGAAGAGAAGGCAACTATGAAGAATTGGTGGAAAACCTCATCAAGGCTTACAGGAACATGGTATGTAACATGTCACTTAAAATCCACTTTTTTGGACTCACATTTAGACTTTTTTTTTCCAGGGAACCGTGAGGTAGTTAGTGACGACCATGGTGAAAGGTTACACCAAGATATTTCATCCATGGAAAAATGGTACCAGGGCAAATGGGGCACAAGAATGCTTGCAGACTATTGCTGAACATTGGCAAGAGATGATTCTTTAGCTCACTATAAGCGTCAAGCAAAAAGGTAGAGAGTAGTTACGGATTAGAGTTTAAAACATACTGACACATATTGTACGTTATAATAAAATAATCAAATATTACATGTATCGTGTCTTTAAACCTATAACCAATAAGCATTTCTCAAGGTGAAATTTGGATTCGGGACATGAAAATACACAAGAATTAGCTAATCTCACTTAAATAAATTTAAACTGATCAGTAATACATCTAATAGAATTTGTAAGAAAACAAATCGTTAGTATAGGTTAGATTAGGTGAAATTTCTAAGTTAGGTTTATTCAAAAAAATTATGTGTATTATTTTACATAATTTTCAATTAAAAATATCTGTCAATCTGACAAACAATACAGCACCAGGAACCTGCGGTCAACAACTGCTACTTCCTCAACAGCACCGGCAACCTGGGGTCAAGAACAGCTTCCTTCTTAAGAGCACCACGAACCTGGTCATGAATAACTGCCTTCTTAACAGCACCAGGAACCTGGGTCATGGATAACTGCATTCTTAACAGCACCAGGAACCTGGGTCATGGATAACTGCCTTCTTAACAGCACCAGGAACCTGGGTCATGAATAACTGCCTTCTTAACAGCACCAGGAACCTGGGCCTTCTTAACTGCACCAGGAACTTGAGCTCATGAACAATTGCCTTTTTAACAGCACCAGGAGCCTGGGGTCATTTTCACCTTTCTCTATGACAGTGTCATGAATCACATCATTGTAGTAGCAACAGGCCTACTGACCCATGCGGAGCAGGCCCATGTCCATCCCCCCGGATAAGAACATAAGAACATAATGCAGTGTAGTGCACCTGCCTTCATAACAGTAACCTGAACCTGAGGTGTAGAACTTTTGCCACCTTAATAGTAGCATGGACCTGTAAAGTAAAAAGACACAAGTGCAACTAATGTGACATTTTTATTGTGGCAACGTTTCGCTCTCCAGCAGCTTTGTCAAGCCGTTGTTTGTAACGGCTTGGCAAAGTTCCTGGAGAGCGAAACGTTGCCACAATAAATATGTCACATTAGTTGCACTTGTGTCCTTTTATTTTACATGTTGTCGGTAATTCTACCAACATTATTAGCATGGACCTGCTCAAAGTGCTGGCGAAAGAAGAAACTAATGAACGACATTTCTCCCAGCATCGATTCCTATAAAGGTGACTCGAACGGTTGTTGAACGCAGCTGTCAACACTGATGTCTCCTGCAAAGGTGACTCTAATCACTGTTAATACTACGTCAATATTAATGTCTTATACAAATGCAACTTGAATCACACGCCAGAAATTTTTAAAATATGCTACCGTGAGTAATGAAACGCAGGACGAGGTTGATATCCTAACTTCCCTCCTTAATGAGAAAGAAAAAAATGTATATGTAAATTCAACTGATAATCAAAGAGGATATAAAATTTGAAATCAAAAAATGTATTTTTTTATATAAAAATTACTAGAAAAATATGGAGTTTAATAATATGACCAAAGCTAACAACTTGCTGGAATCTTGGTAGAATCTTGCTAGTATTCTCCATAGATAATTCATAGGATACAGACGAAGCTGTAGATGTTATGCTCAGATTTCCTTATACTACTGACAATAGAGTTGACCAGGATGACCGTATCGTAGATATCATACAATCAGAAAGAAGCGCTGGTCAATACAGATGTTCATACGATTTTCTTAGGGAGGAGGATAGCTGAGTCGGCTAGAATATCTTATTTGTAACTTAAACATACGATCGGGTTGGAACTCTGGTCCACACACACACACACACACACACACAGAACCTTATGATGCAGACAACACAGAACCTTATGATGCAGACAGCCCCTCATGGTCCGCTAACTTTAGAGACCCAATTCCCATCCTCCGGACTGAGAAAATTAGAGGTTACCAGAAGACACATAGGTTATGGGATAGAGACACATGAGTAGCCAGATTAAACCTAAGCCAATGCAGGTAATTTAATACAATGATCAATTCCGAGGACTACTTACCGGGAGGAGAGTCAGGAGTAGAGTAGCACCACTGGCTTACTCTGGTTAATAGGTAAACTACATACTTCTCCAACTGGATGGTAGGGGACGCTGACTGGTACAAACACCGAGTAGTCTGAGCGATAACTACTCGATTATCCATAAAATTTATACTAGCTACTCTGGTGTAAATTGTGGGACCCATAACCTCGGAGAAGTGGATAAAAAGGCTTCAAGGAAGAATACAGTGGACCCCCGCATAACGATCACCTCCGAATGCGACCAATTATGTAAGTGTATTTATGTAAGTGCGTTTGTACGTGTATGTTTGGGGGTCTGAAATGGACTAATCTACTTCACAATATTCCTTATGGGAACAAATTCGGTCAGTACTGGCACCTAAACATACTTCTGGAGTGAAAAAATATCGTTAACCGGGGGTCCACTGTATTTGGATTTCTTCCACTAGAATGAATAAGAGCCTTCAAAAGTAGATATGCCAAGCCTATGATGAGTCTCTTCAAATCGCTTGTTCTCTCTATGCTGTACACTTGAGAACATACAGAAAACTTTCACGGCAATTATAAATACGATAAAGCACCTAAATTACTTGGAACGGTTGAAGTCCCTTGATTTGTATTCCCTGGAATGCAGGCGAGAAAGATACATGATAATATACACTTGAAAAATCCTAGAGAGACTAGTCCCAAATATGCACACGAAAATCACTCCCTACGAAAGCAAAAGACTCGGCAGGAGATGCAACATCCCTCCAATGAAAAGCAGGGGCGCCAAGAGTACGTTAATAAGAAACAAGACAATTAGTGTCAGGAGCCCAAGACTGGAGCCTGGTCACAGACCGGGCCGCGGGAGCTTTGACCCACGAAATCCCCCGTAGGTAAAATACAGGTACTTCAGGTAGCCCAGGAATCTGTAAAAAGTTTACTCTGAACTAACAGATAACAGAGAAGCTACCAAGATGGAAGATATGAGACCTTACCTTTGCCAACAACAAGGAATAAATCGGAGACATAACCATCTTAAATACAATATCCTCGGATCACAACCTCTTTGAAGTACAGACATAAATAAATATGTAAAGATTCCAATTAATAGCAAAAGTGAAGGGATGTTCAGGTAACTTAAGCAAGGTTGAATCCTCGGAAGGGATTACTATAAACCCATTCTCTCTTGCGCGGCCTTAGGTCATCTGCGACGGACTTCGGTAGCATGGGGGATACTCTGTCGGACTTCTGCAGCACAGGGATACTGTGTTGGCTGTGAATGCTGTCGGTTGCGTATATATCTTAACAGTGATATAATCGTACCTGGCGTTGTTATGTATTACGGTTGCTTTTCGCTTCGCTTGCATTAAAGACTCACGTGTCGAAAAAATCTGAGATTTGAGATTTTTCAGTACAGTTCTGTCATCTGACTAGCACTCCAGTCTTAGTCCAAGGATCTTGGTGGAACAACAATTAATTTGTAATTAGGTTGCGTTTGTTGGTACCGTTCGCTTCGGACATACCGGTATGCTCGCGGTATGTTCAGATATACCATTATGTAGGGCATCTAAGAAAGGAAGGGTGTGCTTAACCTCCTCAAACGTACACTGTATGGAAGTTTTCAACTAGTTTAGTACATTAGTACATTGGTACAGGTTGGCTGGTACAGCTCTCGAAGGTGTCCCCATAGTTAAGCCACACTTCTGTTAACGATGCCGTGCAAGAATAAATCTAAGATGATTCAATTTTTTACCAGGTTAGTGAAGTCCAGAGTAGGTTGCGATATACCACAACGCCAGGAACCAGGAGAACACCGTATGTACAGGGACCACAGCCAACATAGTATCCCCATGTTACAGAAAGATAGACTTCGCGGGAGTTTCTATTAAGAAACCTCTGAGCCACATATTGGACCCACGGATGCTGGGATTTAAAGTATTCCCTGCGGAGGATGCAACCTAGTTTACGTTAGAGAAACGGTTAGAAGATAATCTATTAGTCTTCAGGAGCACAAATTAGCTTACAGAATGGATTACATCAGTAACGTTTGAGTCCAACATCCTCATATTTGGTAGGAAGTGTCACTCCATCAGTCCTAGACTGATGGACTGACCTTATATATAAGCTAGACTTTATATAGAAGCAGAAGTCTAATATAGCATCAATAGATATGACGCCAGGAGGCAGTAACAGGGAAGTCTTCATGTATAACACAGTGAAGGGATGTATATCACAGTGAAGGGATGTATAACACAGTGAAGGGATGTGTAACACAGTGAAAGGTGTATAACACAATGAAGGGATGCATAACACAGTGAAGAGATGTTTAACACAGTGAAGGGATGAATAACACTGTGAAGGGATGTATAACGCAGTGAAAGGTATATAACACAGTGAATGGATGTATAACACAGTGAAGGGATGTTTAACACAGTGAAAGGTATATAACACAGTGAAGGGATGTATAACACAGTGAAAGGTGCATAACACAGTGAAGGGATGTATAACACAGTGAAGGGATGTATAACACAGTGAAAGGTGCATAACACAGTGAAGGGATGTATAACACAGTGAAGGGATGTTTAACACAGTGAAAGGTATATAACACAGTGAATGGATGTATAACGCAGTGAAGGGATGTATAACACAGTGAAAGGTGCATAACACAGTGAATGGATGTATAACACAGTGAAGGGATGTATAACACAGTGAAAGGTGCATAACACAGTGAAGGGATGTATAACACAGTGAAGGGATGTTTAACACAGTGAAAGGTATATAACACAGTGAAAGGATGTATAACGCAGTGAAGGGATGTATGACATAGTGAAGGGATGTATAACACAGTGAAGGGATGTATAACAGTGATGGGAAATATAACACAATGAAGGGATAAATAACACAATGAAAGGTGTATAACACAGTGAAGGGATTCATAACACAGTGAAGGGATGTATAACACAGTGAAGGGATGTATAACATAGTGAAGGGATGTATAACACAGTGAAGGGATGTATAACATAGTGAAGGAATGTATAACACAGTGAAAGTTGTATAACACAGTGAAGGAATGTATAACACAGTGAAGGGATGTATAACACAGTGAAGGAATGTATAACACAGTGAAAGGTGTATAACACAGTGAAGGAATGTATAACACAGTGAAAGGTGTATAACACAGTGAAGGGATGTATAACACAGTGAAAAGATCTGTATCACAGTGAAGAAAAGTATAAAACAGAAGAGATGTATAAAATAGTGAAGAGACGTATAACATAATGGAGAGTTGTGTAAAACAGTGAAGGGATGTATAACACAGTGATGGGATGTATAACAATGATGAGATGTAAAACGCAATGATGGGGTGTATAAAACTGTGAAGGGATGTATTATAAAATAATGGGATGTATAACGCAGTGAAGATAAATAACACAATGATTCGATATATAACGCAGTGAAGGGATGTATAACAATGATGGGATGTATAACACAGTGAAGGGATGTATAACAATAATGGGCTGTATAACACAGTGAAGGGATGTATAAGAATGATGGGCTGTATACCACAGTGAAGGGATGTATAACACAATGATGAGATATATAACACAGTGAAGGATGTATAACACAGTGATGGGATGTATAATACAAAGATGGGGTAACATAGTGAAGTGATGTATAACACAGTGATGGGATGTATAATACAATGATAGAGGTAACAGAGTGAAGTGATGTATACCACAATTTTGAGATGTATAAGAGAGTGAAAGGATGTATCAGGCAGCTTGGGCTTGGATTGGGTCTCTTACCGGCGTCCCTCGTAATTCCCATATTAATGGGACTCAATTCTATACTTTCATAAGACGCCCCCAATAGCCCTCTCGTGATTGAAACGAAGGAGGAGCGGGTAATGGAATCAATGACGCTCGGGATCTCCCACACAAAAGGATCGGCAAGGTTCCGATTCCGCCAGAGCCTTAGCGATGGGATTAGATTCTGAGCTTTAATATGGGCTTATTATTATTGTTGTGTGTACCTCTCTCTCTCTCTCTCTCGCTCTGATTATTATAACGGTATACAATACCGAAGAGCTGGGTACCTTTATTTTCGATGCGTTTCGCTTACATAGAAGGCTTCTTCGGTCGAATACAGAGTAGACAGCAGAAGCAGTGGAGAGGTAGAGACGATGCGATCAGTCCATCATCTTTAAGTAGTTTTGAGGGGTTCAGTCCCTCAGTTGGAAGAGTGTGTTCATCTCTATAGTCTCGAACAATGTGAGGCTGAAGCATGAAATCAGAGTCTTCTGTAGTCCTTGGTCCTTGGGGTTGAGGCGTTGAGAATCTAGATGAAGTCGCACGAGGCGGATTCCATTATTAAAAACAAGAACGTAGAAACTGAGAAACACTGCAGCAAGCCACCCGGCCCATGCTTAGCAGGTCCCTCTCAAATCCAACCCTTCTTGCTCTTGTGAACTAGTGGTTCAGATTTCCATGTTTCAGCTTTAGTTTGTTCAGGACTATGGGGCTGGAACTGAACACCTCTCTAGACTGAAGGACTGACCAACACAGAACTACTTCTTCAGGGTTGATGGACTGATCACATCGTCTCTACTTCTCTAATGCTTCTTCTGTTTCATCTGTATTTGACTGAAGAAACCTACTGTGTAGCCGAAAAGTTTCCGAAGATACCCAAGTTTTGCATGTGTCTTACTCATTTTCTCCGTTTCTGTCTCTCTCTCTCTCTCTTGCCTCACTTTTGTTGTTTCATCTTAGACCAGCAGCAGGTTTGAGCGCAAGGGTTTGCCATCTCTAAAACCATTCTAGTCGTATAAAGAACCACTTGTCACCAGATGCTCAACCAGTCAACACTGCACAGTGTGCAGGTCAATGACAGTAGCCTGTACTTCAGTGATTCCTGTCAGTCTCCTTTCTTTCACACTGGGATTAAATTTGCCATTTTCCAAATTTCTGGCAATTTTCCCATATTCACGGACTTCCTGCATTATTTAGCCAGCGGTTGGGACAGTATACCATTGATTTTATTGTATCAAACTCACCCACATGTTGACTTTCCTGTTCCTCTGTTATGAGCATTGTGTTGAGCGCCTGTTGGTGTAACCTTCACCCAGGTCTCTCTAGTATTACTTCTGCTTCCACTGAGTACAATTTAATAACCATGTCTTTTATTGAGAATTGTGTTACTTCCTTCCTAAATCTTATTACCTGATCTTGCACGGTCGTTGTTCTTCTAGTGTGACTGTGTAGCGGCTTTGCCTGGGATTTGGCTTTTTCTGCTATGCTATTCTGCTATGTTATTCTGCTATGCTATTCTATGTTATTCTGCTATGCTATTCTGCTATGTTATTCTGCTATGCTATTCTATGGTATTCTGCAATGCTATTCTGCTATGCTATTCTGCTATGCTATTCTGCTATGGTATTCTGCTATGCTATTCTGCTATGCTATTCTGCTAAGTTATTCTGCTATGCTATTCTGCTATGTTATTCTGCTATGCTATTCTGCTATGTTATTCTGCAATGCTATTCTGCTATGTTATTCTTCTATGCTATTCTGCTATGTTATTCTGCTATGCTATTCTGCTATGTTATTCTGCAATGCTATTCTGCTATGTTATTCTGCTATGCTATTCTGCTATGTTATTCTTCTATGCTATTCTGCTATGTTATTCTGCTATGCTATTCTGCTATGTTATTCTGCAATGCTATTCTGCTATGTTATTCTGCTATGCTATTCTGCTATGTTATTCTGCTATGCTATTCTGCTATGTTATTCTGCTATGTTATTCTGCTATGATATTCTATGTTATTCTGCTATGCTATTCTGCTATGTTATTCTGCTATGTTATTCTGCTATGATATTCTATGTTATTCTGCTATGTTATTCTGCTATGCTATTCTGCTATGTTATTCTGCTATGTTATTCTGCTTCTCTTCCCACTCTTGCAAATTCATCTGTAGCATTTCTAATTGCTTATCTGCTTATCACTTTCCACATTTTACCTCTTGCACTTTTTTTTCTTTGCATTTTTGGTTAAACCGCAAACTCTCTTTGTTATTTCTATTCCATCTTTTTTGGGTATGGAGTTCTCTTGAGCAACTCTGTACTTTTTAACTACGTACCCCATCATCTAATTCTAAGTTTTCCTTTTTAGTTTACTATCTCAATGTACTTCATTTGGAGTCTCTAATTCCTGTATACTAGTTTCCTCTTTTGAAACCTGTTCGTCCCCCGTCCCCCCATTAATTCCTCCCTGCTGACTTCTGCAAGGAATTCGAATCTCGATGCTGTATAGCCGCGAGCTCGCAGAGGCCTCTCGTATTTAATTCTGCTTACGTCAGGTGCACTTAAGGCGAATACTATATCCAGTTTTGATGGTTTATCCCTTCCTCTCTCTCTCTCTCTCTCTCTCTCTCTCTCTCTCTCTCTCTCTCTCTCTCTATCTATCTATCTATCTATCTATCTATCTCTTGTTGTATCCCCGACACGTTGGAAGATATAGTTTCTCATCACCTCCTCTGCCATCTCACCCATTAATTTTTCTGGTGTTTCATGCGAGTCCCAGTTCTTCCAGTCTATTTCTTTGCGGTTGAAATCTCCAATGATTAATAACATAACCCATACCTTGGGGGTATGGGTTATGTTATTAATCACTGGATACCCCCTTAACCGGGGGTATCCATACCTTGGGGGTATGGGAACTAAATAATGGAGGTATGAGGGACCATCTCTGAACAGTAATCGCGTTTTTGTTATTGTATTCTTTTCTTGGTATCCTCGTGTTTCTATTACTACATTACTACTACTACTACTACTACTACTACTACTACTATGACTACTACTGCTACATCTATTTCTTCACTAACGCTCCACTTTCTGCCCCCTATTTTCACTACCACTATTACCTTCTTATTCCCACTTCTGTCACCATTTCTTTGCTTATACTTCTACTACTGCCGCTGCTGTATGGCCCTTTTGGTTTAGCGCTTCTTTTTTATTATAATAATAATAACTACTGCAGCTAATTTTAACTACTACTACTAAATTATTATTACTCTCTCCTCCCGTTCACCCACTCCCATCATCCTACCTCCCTTCTCGAATGTATTCTGGCTCCCTTCCCTCCGTGTTTTTCTGTTTATCTAGTTAATTGTCCAAGTCTGACCGAAACTTTTTCATAAGTTTCAGTCTCCTATACGTGGGTTATATTGTTTTGTTTCCTTAAAGACTGAAGCTCTTTAGAAGAAGCATACTTAAATTATTTCGTGAAAAAATACATAATTTTAAAAGCAAAATGGGCAAGTTGAAACTTTTACATTCCCACAACAATCCAAACCTTCTTATAAGAAGTATTCACTAGCGCTGAAAATTCGAAGCTTATCACTTGCCGACTCCAGGGAATCAATTCCAATTATAGCTTATATAAAATTGGCCCGAGACCACCTGCACAAGACAATAGTCATATTATACCAAATTTGAAAAATCAAACCTATCACATAAGTCATAAGGCGTTGCAAATATATATCTTTTAGCAAATAAAAAAAAATCAAGCAACCACTTAAAGGCATCCTATCGAGATGTTTTCCCCAAGGAGAAAATGACTATGTCAAACCATACCACGGGCTGGGTTAGAACCCGCGATCAGGGCGGAGTCTAACCCCGCCCGTGGTATGGTTTGTTTACAATCGTGTCATTACGATTTCGTGAGTCATGACTATACATTATTAAGAAAGTAGAAAACATGATAACAATGCATTTCAAATTAGTTCACTCGGCGACCGAGATCAGATGAACGATCAAGAGATAGCCATGAACAAGAAATATTACACGAAGCTTATTGGCATCCGCCAATAAGCTTCGTGTAATAACTGGCGCGCTTATTACACAAAAATATTTGTAGTCTTCAAATATCAAATGATCCAACTCCAGTATTCATGCAAGTGCTATGTTCACTTTGTTTAAACCAGACGCTAGCATCATCTTTAAACAGAGGAAACTTAAAACATAGCAGTAGCTAGTAGGCCTCCAGCTGTGCTCCTCCCATGCTTCACTTCATGACTTCAGTTTTCGAGTGTATTGTTTCGACGCATTATTCTTATGTTTAATATATACGTCATTAATCAACGTACATGGTTATAAATGACCATAATTTTTAAAGGGGTGGACCGGTAAGCCAGCGGAAGGCATCGGTGAGATGACCGATGCTCCAAAGGCGGTTCATCATCTGACTAAGACCCGCGTCAGGAAACATTTGTCCTGTTTTCTGACGAACCTTACCTAACCTACGTTATGAAGCTTAAGCTCCCTCTCAGCCGTTGACGAACGATGAAACAAAACCAGCTTCCCTAAATTAAATGTTTCCTTACCCTCGATGTTGGAAAGACACTTCACTTAATTGTGGTTATGAGTCGAGGAAGTGTCTCGTTATCAGCTTTCGGTGATGCACACAAATAATCGTTTGCTGCTTTAGCAAAAATGTAAAATTATTATGCTTCACAAACACCTAATGAAGCCTATATGACATGACATTGTGTCATGTCATATAGGATAGTGCTGCACGTGTGTGGCAGTTTAAAGACGTGTTAACCATCTCTTTTACATTATAAGAACACATGCATGCTCTCTTGGAAGCATTTAGTGATGAAATAGTCAAAATCCTTGTGTATAATACGTTTGTGAAGAACAAGTATTATACAGGTAATATTTACGATGAAGAAAATTATTTTAGGGAGCTTATCATTATGACTTACAAGCTCACAGATCTTAATTTCCCCTTTAGTCTTATCACAAGGACTAAGGCAAAGACACATGTAGTAACACTAACTACATTACCTTTTACGAAATGTGAAGACGTGGGACTTTCCTCCTCTCCAGCAAATTTACATAGGCTGTCAATCAACAAGTAGAAATTAGTTCTTAAGGAAGGCCTACCAGGAAGATCAAGATAGCAGAGCATAACACTCATGATTTCTTATGTGATCAGTCAAGAGATATATCACTACAAAGACTAAGGAACACTGCAGTAACAGGATGCCGCAGTGTACGTTGCTAACTGTTATTATTGTCACACTAATGTATTTATGAAAAAATACACTAGTCACTCTGCATTTGGTGTTAAAGCAGAAATGTGTATTGCTGAGGGGTACTACTGCAGATATTTCGCTCGAAAGTGGATTTTTACATATAGCTGTCTAGCAGAAGGACACTTAGTTATCAAGAAGACACTAAGCCAAATATTTTTACTTTCAATACACGTGCGAAACTGTGACGTTACACGACGTATGATGCGTGTCAGTAAGTAAATGTACATCGATTCAGGGAACTAAGTTTGTTCCTTTGGTCCTTGTTTCAGAATTTGAGGAGCATTTCTTCAGATCACTGAATTTACACAGAAGGCTTTCCTATGCGGAAAAAGAATTTTCAAGCAATAGTTCGTGCACTGAAGAAATTCTTCTCTCACGTGGGCATCCCCAGGGATTCCGGTACCCTCTGGGGATAAGAAAAGCATAGCTGAGGTAAGAGACACTTACCAATTCAAAACACAATGTCTGTGTGAGACATTGAAAAAATACTTATTCTTTTCTGTAACAAATATTTTGTTTTTTGTTATTGTCTTCAGGTTTGTGTTGCATGCCGTTTTCTTCTAACGAAATACTTAGTACGCAGCTATATTTACTTGTACTGTACCAGTTCGGTTTCAATGTTTTCTTAATTCCTTGGACATTGTTACTCAGTTGTGTTCTGGATGCCTGTGTAGCAGATTTTTGCAATTTATTCAGATAATGTATTGTAAAATGGTGTCGTTGTTGATGTGGAATAGGATTCATCGCGATTTTTTTTATTTTAAAATGATACTTATCATAAAATTATAATTAAAATTAATCATTATTACGCATAATGATGATTGGTATGAAAATTATTGACCTGGATGTGACTTTCCACATCGAAGAAAAACAAGAGGAATAATAACTGCGTTACGTTATGGTTTCACTTGTATGATGGAGGAGACTCGTGCTCAGCGACCATAGTGTATAACGGTGTTTACACATGCCAGCCTCAACCCTTCAACACATAACAAACATTTCAACAATGAATAGCGGGGGAACAAAATCTAGACAAGGCTTCAACAGCCTAATACCAAGTGAGAAGAAATTGATGCAGATGGTACCTTGCTAGTGCGAGAATTTCTATCAATTGAGTAGCCTTCGTTACAAGTTTCTTAGCAAGTTTCATTTTTTATGCCAAGAGAAAAATATATAACTGCTGAAAAATGAAAAGACTGTTCATTGAAAATGAAATGAGTACTGAAAGAAACTTTAAAAGATACCCTTGTCAAATTACATTAATCCATACTAGGATTGATGACATGTGCCATATCTTGCAGCATGTAATCACGAACATAAACTAGTCATGTCTAAGCGAGTCATCAGACATGAAGGAGAAAGAAGGGGTGGAAAAATTCTTGTTTTGAAAACCCCTGAAAACAACTGCAAAAACAGTCGACGTGTCTTGTCTTATAAAAGATTTCTTCTTGAAGAATGGAATGAGTGTGTGTGTGTGTGTGTGTGTGTACTCACCTATTTGTACTCACCTATTTGTGGTTGCAGGGGTCGAGTCATAGCTCCTGGCCCCGCCTCTTCACTGATTGCTACTAGGTCCTCTCTCTCCCTGCTACATGAGCTTTATCATACCTCGCCTTAAAACTATGTATGGTTCCCGCCTCCACTACGTCACTTTCTAGACTATTCCATGACTTGACTACTCTATGACTGAAGAAATACTTCCTAACATCCCTTCGATTCATCTGAGTCTTCAACTTCCAATTGTGACCTCTTGTGTCTGTGTCCCATCTCTGGAACATCCTGTCTTTGTCCACCTTGTCTATTCCGCGCAGTATTTTATATGTCGTTATCATGTCTCCCCTGACCCTCCTGGCCTCCAGTGTCGTCAGGCCGATTTCCCTCAACCTTTCTTCGTAGGACAATCCCCGTAGCTCTGGGACTAGTCTTGTTGCAAACCTTTGCACTTTCTCTAATTTCTTGACGTGCTTGACTAGGTGTGGATTCCAAACTGGTGCTGCATACTCCAGTATGGGCCTGACGTAAATGGTATACAGAGTCTTGAACGACTCCTTACTGAGGTATCGGAACGCTATCCGTAGGTTTGCCAGGCGCCCGTATGCTGCAGCAGTTATCCGATTGATGTGCGCCGCAGGAGATATGCTCGGTGTTATACTCACCCCCAGATCTTTTTCCTTGAGTGAGGTTTGCAGACTTTGGCCATCTAAACTATATTGTGTCTGCGGTCTTCTTTGCCCTTCCCCAATCTTCATGACTTTGCATTTGGCGGGGTTAAACTCAAGGAGCCAGTTGCTGGACCAGGCTTGTAGCCTGTCCAGGTCTCTTTGTAGTCCTGCCTGATCCTCATCCGATTTGATTCTTCTCATTAACTTTACATCGTCCGCAAAAAAGGACACTTCTGAGTCTATCCCTTCTGTTATGTCATTCACATATACCAAGAACAGCACAGGTCCTAGGACTGACCCCTGTGGAACCCCGCTTGTCACAGGCGCCCACTTTAACACCTCATCACGTACCATGACTCGTTGTTGCCTCCCTGTAAGGTATTCTCTTATCCACTGCAGTGCCTTTCCTGTTATGTGTGCCTGATCCTCTAGCTTTTTCAGTAACCTCTTGTGAGGAACTGTGTCGAAGGCCTTCTTGCAGTCCGAAAAAATGCAGTCGATCCACCCCTCTCTCTCTCTTGTCTTACTTCTGTCACCTTGTCATAAAACTCTAATAGGTTTGTGACACAGGATTTTCCCTCCCTGAAACCATGCTGGTTGTCAATTATACTCTTGTTTCTTTCCAGGTGCTCCACCACTCTCATCCTGATGATCTTCTCCTTGACCTTGCATACTATACACGTTAGTGATACAGGTCTGTAGTTTAGTGCCTCATGTCTGTCTCCCTTTTTAAAAATTGGGACTACATTTGCCATCTTCCATACCTCAGGGAGTTGCCCAGTTTCAAATGATGTGTTGAAGATCTTCGTTAATAGTACACACTGTCTCTGCTCCCTCTTTAAGGATCCACGGAGAGATGTTGTCTGGTCCCACCGCCTTTGAGGTGTCAAGTTCGCATAGCAGCTTCTTCACCTCCTCCTTGGTTATATGTACCTCATCCAGCACTTGCTGGTGCACCCCCCTGCTCTGATTTCCTGGAGTCCTACTGGTTTCCACTGTAAATACTTCTTTAAATCTTGTGTTGAGCTCCTGACATACCTCCCGGTCGTTTCTTGTGAATTCCCCATCACCCTTCCTCAGTCTGATTACCTGGTCCTTGACTGTTGTTTTCCTCCTGATGTGGCTGTACAACAGCTTCGGGTCAGTCTTGACTTTCGATGCTATGTCGTTTTCGTATTGCCGCTGAGCCTCCCTTCTTATCTGTGCATATTCGTTTCTGGCTCTTCGGCTAATCTCTTTATTTTCCTGAGTTCTCTGTCTTCTGTACCTTTTCCATTCTCTAGTACACCTAGTTTTTGCCTCCCTACACCTTTGGGTGAACCAAGGACTCATTCTGTTCTTCCCATTATTTCTGTTTCCCTTGTGTGTGTGTGTGTGTGTGTGTGTGTGTGTGTGTGTGTGTGTGTGTGTGTGTGTGTGCGTGTGTGTGTGTGTGTGTGTGTGTGTGTGTATGTGTGTTTGTGTGTATGTGTTTTTGTGTGTGTTTGTGTATGTGTGTGTGTGCGCGCGCGCCTGTGTGTGTGTGTGTGTGTGTGTGTGTGTGTGTGTGTGTGTGTGTGTGTTCACCTAATTGCGGTTGCAGGGGTCGATTCACAGCTCCTGGCCCTGTGTTGTGTGTATGTGTGTATGTGTGTATGTGTGTGTGTGTGTGTGTGTGTGTGTGTGTGTGTGTGTGTGTGTGTACTCACCTAATTGTAGTTGTAGGGGTCAATTCACAGCTCCTGGCCCTGTGTGTCTTGTGTGTGTGTGTGTGTTTGGGTCAATTTACACTAATGGATCCCCTACCATGCTGGGGAAACAAATTAGGTTTTGTCACCTTTGTGAAGGAGGAAGTGCCACCGTCACTCTCACACATCACTGTATTGCATCATGATTCACTTGTCACAAAAAAAACTGCCAAAAAAACTGAGGAGTGCTTTACCAACTGCAGTGCCAGTTTTAAATTTTATCACAGGACAATTCCTGATTCACCGCCTCTTCATTGAATTTTGTGAAGAAATTAGAACTGAGCAGAGAGTTTTCTGTAGAGAAGTGAGATGGCTTTCCCGTGACCGGGATCTTGTTGGTGTCTTTATACTACACAAATACATTAAGTGTTTTCTTAGAATCGAAGGCAGTAATATTGCTGACATCTTTGTAAACAGATTTCATTTTTTTTTCAGAGATTTCATTTTCTTTCAGAGATTTCATTTTCTTTCATTTTCTTGTCTGACAGATGTATTCACACACACCTCAACGAAATGAACACCTCCATCCAAGGAACTAGAATGTACATGAAAAAGTTGTAAGCCTTCACCATGAACCTCAGACTGGAAACTTTATTAATTTTCTTTCACTCGATAAGGCTGCTGGTGCGGAAAAAGAACTGCAAATTGTGACCGAAGTGAAAAATCATTTGCAGGAACTGATTCAGTCTCTCTGAATCTACTTTCACCATTAAGAGGTTTTTGTGGCTCGAGAATGGATATAAAGTCTATTTACTTTTAGCCTGGATTCCATGGATGGTAATGATAAAAGGAAAGATGATCTTGTCGAACTTAAATCTAATAAAATAATCCATATGAAATTTTTATCAACGAGGTCAGAAAACTTTTAGTAAGCACTACTCAAAACGATTCCATAATTAGCAGAAAAATTTATGTAATTTCTCGAGCCATTTTCCTGGCATTTACTTATGTAAGACAAGTTTTTCAAAACTTCTGCTAATAAAAAAAAACTAGAAATTGTTTCAATAAAAGTGATGACGTGTGTGGCTACTTCTACAAAAATAGAGCCTTGTGCAAGAAAGGTATAAAATACCGACAATATGAAAGTTAAGACACATGTGCAACATCTGGATATCTTTATTGCAGACGTTTCGCCATCCAGTGGCTTTATCAATACAAATTCTAGGACATAATTGGAAAACAGTAGAACTATATACAAAAGATGAGGTAATCAGTCCCTCAGCCTTGGAGTTAGTGTTCACAGCATCATGGCTAACTCAAAGGCTGAGGGACTGATTACCTCATCTTTTGTATATAGTTCTACTGTCTTCCAATTATGTCCTAGAATCTGTATTGATAAAGCCACTGGATGGCGAAACGTCTACAATAAAGATATCCAGATATTGCACATGTGTCTTAACAAAAATAGAACCTTGTTTCAGCACCATTACTTATGAATGTCTACAACAAGAGATACGCTACTTTTATTTTTGTAATTGAATGCATAGGTTCGTATTTATAATTGTCATTGATCTAATTCCCTTTTTTATTTTTTTTTGCTGTAAAAATATACATTTTCTGAAAGAAATTAAAGTTTTTACAAGAGGGACAATCATTTTTGAAGGTTTTGAGTTACTACTCAAAAAAGTTTTTGGGAATCTTTTTCTTACCACAGTATTTTTCCTGTTGTTTCTACTGCCTACGTTATCGAATGGATTCTTTAGTAATTGTGAAGAATATCCTGAAGACTGTGTTAAGGGTATGCCAGTTTTATTTTCAGTACGTATAAGTGCGCAATTGTTACTAGGTTTCAGGTATTTTAAACTGATTTATGACCACCACGTAAAATATTCATTATCAGTTTTGAACTTGGTGAAACTGTGCTTTCTTTCTTGGTCAACAGCCTGATTATTGATTTTTACTGACTTTGCCTCTGGAAGTAAGAATCATCTCTTGTTTAGAGTATCCAAGACACACAACGCAATCCATCCATTTTCCTGTGTGGACTTTGCCTCGAATTGAAGCTGACTGGTGCAGACTGTCTTAGGAACAGGTTTGATTCTGGATATTTAATAGTGAGGAGACTTAGTATTATCCAGGGGCGTATATTCTGGGTGAGCGGTGCACACCCACCAAAGATGTTAAATTCATAAACATTAAACTCGCTCAATTACATAACCATGGATCATAATGGGAAACTAATCTTTCTCTCCCCTGTTATAAAATATTGTAGCAGGTGTTGTGAGATTGCACTGCACACCCTACAGCTAGTTGTATCATAAGGCACTGGATTGATGGTGGGATAATGGGAGAGTGGAGAGTGACAAAAATAAGGGACAAAGAGTGAACGCCATTCCATCAGCACACATCTTGAATTCGTACGAAATGTATAAATTCATTGAAAATTCATTAACTGAAGCTAATTTTCTTTATAATAATTCTGTTCTTGCGATATGATATAAGCTGGTCGTAATTTGTTTTTAAATTTAATAATACGCACTCACAAAGCTTATGTCAGACAGAAGTCTGGGGATGTTGACATAACAATTTCAGCTGTTGTTTACAGTAGACGACGGGAACAGTTCAGCTTGGAAAGTTGTATTAACGTGTTTGGTCATTTTCATGATTTCTTGCGTTCTTGTGCATTTTATATGCCATGATTTTCTGTATAGTTGCAACAACTTAAGCATGACAGAAAACTTGGATCTGAAGACTTGTGGGCTTTCACTGTGTCCAGAAAGTGATAATGAAGACCAAAGGTATCAAAAAGACTTAGGTCAACGGAAGGTGATGCAAAAAATCTTATGTTGGATTGTATGAGGATATAATAGACAGTTTTTGCATGCAGTTTGAGTGCAGATATTCTTCACTTTCAAAGCTTGAGTTTTTCCAACTGTTTTGGCATGATAAATATGAAGAATATAAAATTAAATTCCTTGATCACTTATTAACCAAACTGGAAGATTTTCTACAGCTCTATGGAACTTCTTGTGTTGTGTGCGTGCCCTGAGTTTTCACGAAAAAATGTGTATGAAGTAATTGAGTTGATGATAGAAAAAAAAAAGTCACACCATGTTTCACCCCTCTAGAGAGGTTCCTTGATGCTGGTGAGGGGCTCTTGATCTAGGGAATTGATTCTGTGCTCCAGTTCCTTTAATTGAGCCTAAATGCCTTCAATATCCCCCCTCCACAGGCGCTGTATAATCCTTACGGCTTTACCGCTTCCTCAAACTAATAGCAACACTGGGTTTCAAAGAAGTATTTCGGCTGGGTGAGTTAATTCTAACCATCCTAGCAGTGGATTCTTTGCTTTCTACTAAAAAAAAGTGTACTGATACAACGGCAGCAAAGAGGGTCTCCTTGTAAACTGTTCTATGATGAGATAATGGAACAGTTTACATCTCAAAGAAGAATAATAGAACTGACATACAAGTAAGTAAAATTATCTGGTGCTTTTATTTTTTAACTCTATACATAAGGTAAAATTCATCTATTATTTTGCAATTTATACTTTAAAGAATATTATAAATTCAGTTTATTTACGCATGTCAATTCCTATCAACTGCAATTTGATATCCATATTATGTATAGAAATAGCCTAAAATCTGTATGCTTATTTTTGAGTAATACTTAAGCCAGAGTAGTTGGTTCAGCACGGTAGCACAGTGCGCACCCCGTAACAATAAGCACGATACACCTCTGGTATTATCCCAGTGTTGTGGACTCATTCTGTGTTACGACTGTATGGACCTTACCCCTTCATTTCCTTAATAGTGTCGTGTGTGTTGACCAGATGGTATGTACTCATATTCACAGTGTGGACACAAGGTACTGTGCTAGTAGGCTGCAGAACCTCGATACCTGTACTGTTCCTAAGAGTTGTGTGATGTATCTTTATATAATTAGTCCGGTGTTGACTAGAATGACTATCACTTCTGGGCTGATTATCTTACATTTAGCATACTTGTTCATAAACTTGTAATTATATATTATTTCACTGCTGCCTTTATTCTGACTACTATTTCTCATGTCGACTGTAAATGTTCTTAGACAAGATGTCTTTATTCAGTAAATATAGGTACATCGTACATTTTGTTTTATTAAATCTCTAAACTGGTGAATGGTAGTGACACTATTAGTTTATAACTATGAAATTCTTGTCTACTATAGGTCCTGCTTTGGAAGCATAGGCAAGCATGCCTCACAATAACACTGAATGTGTTTTAAAATAGGTAAGGATATCTGTCAACCTAAGCTGAGAAACATCAGTTGGATGACGAGTGTGTCAACAAATATTTCACAAAAGGCTGAGTAGCTACGTCAGCTTCCAGTATTTACTTTCAGTAGGACTGGAGTTACTGTTTCATTGCGACTTTTATTTTAAAATGTTTTCATTTTGCATTATTCTCCAATAGCGTTTCTTCACATAATTTTGCACACATACATTTTACACTGGTACGTGAGTGAGAGAATTTAATCCACTAAAAGCTAGTTTTGATAGCTAGATCGAGAACCGAATATATTATTTGCTAGTGTGCTTTGCAATCTGAATGGGCGGATCTAATTATCAGGCCTAATTAATCTGCAAATGAGGTGGATTGTCATAATTAAATATTAAAACCGCTGCCACCATGTGTAAAGCCTCCGCAAATTTACACCGATAATCACCTGGAAATTATTTTTTCCTGTTAATTTCGCAATTTTAACATAAACAAATATTTTCAGGTTTACAGTGCCACTAATTAGAGTCGTCACAACTTTTAGTATACAAGAAGGAATTTGATATTATTGATAATCAGTGTAAATACTAGAAGTTTAAGAAGTTATTTTAAGTAAGGTTTATTGGGAAGCATTACAAGTGTTCATTAATAATCCACATGGAGACAGACACTCACGTGAATAATTGATCTGTATATTTCGACCACCTTCTGGGATCCTCTTCTGCTGAAGATCTCAGAAGGGGACCGAAATATACAGATCAATTATTCTTCTGATTTTATCTCCAAGTAGGTTATTCTTGAATACTGAGTACTTTAGTTATTCAAAGGAAAAGTGTTTCCTGACATTAGAGCTTTTGGTCATCCGACCGAAGCCTTCCGCTGGCTTATGGGTTCACTCCTTTAAAAATTATTAAGATTATAACCATTTTAGAGCATGTGTATACTGTTAATGAAGGAAATTCATGAAAGAGGGTAAAGCCATAAGGTATCCAGCATCGAGATAAGAGTACTAGTATACATCTCGGCCTGTAATTGAGGCCCTCTTCACCAGACTAATGAGTGTTGTTGGTATACTAAACAAGTAAAAAAAACGTGACTTGGTTGTTTATTATAAGATGAGCCGTCTAGTGGTGCTGACACTGGCCGGGCGGGGCAAGACGGTGCTAGACAGTAAGGGGAAAGAATTAGGTCAGGCTGGTGAATTCCACCCTCACAGGGAAAGTATCCACTGAGATATTCCCCAGAGAAGAATACCTTCTCTGTGAGGGATATTCTGAAGTATTCCTCACTGTTAGAAACACTTGTGTGTTAAGCAAGAGGTATTGCGTATGTTAACGAAGAGGAGAGTTGTTTTAAGGAAGAAGTGTTGTATGTTAAGAAGAAGTGTTGTATGTTAAGGAAGACGTGCTATATGTTAAGGAAGAAGTGTTGTATGTTAAGAAGAAGTGTTGTATGTTAAGGAAGACGTGCTATATGTTAAGGAAGAAGTGTTGTATGTTAAGGAAGAAGTGTTGTATGTTAAGGAAGAAGTGTTGTATGTTAAGGAAGAAGTGTTGTATGTTAAGGAAGAAGTGTTGTATGTTAAGGAAGAAGTGTTGTATATTAAGGAAGAAGTGTTGTATGTTAAGGAAGAAGTGTTGTATGTTAAGGAAGAAGTGTTGTATGTTAAGAAGTGTTGTATGTTAAGGAAGAAGTGTTGTATGTTAAGGAAGAAGTGTTGTATGTTAAGAAGTGTTGTATGTTAAGGAAGAAGTGTTGTATGTTAAGGAAGAAGTGTGGTATGTTAAGGAAGAAGTGCTGAACCTTGGGGGAAAATGTATTAAGAAAGAATCTTTGCCAGTATCACAAGATGAAGCTTTATAACACAATTGGATTCATTTAATTTTTTTCCTGCCAGTGAATAGGGTACATTATTAACGAGAAGAAATTGAGGTGGATCTACGCCAGGACGTCACATCGAGTGGACAATCTACAGGCTATACAGCTGCACTACAAGTACTGTATCACCTATGAGTGGTTGTTTGGGTGTGGGGTTCCAGGTTCCAATTAACCGCCAAGCTGAATGTGAATGGTCTAACTCTCATAGCACGATAAAGAATAGGCACTCAAGTATTCAATAAAGAATAGCAATTGGTAATCCATTGAACAAGGCGATTAACTTACTATAAGCAGGTCAAGCATAGGCAACATTGTAAGTAGGTGAGCGTAAGTCTCAGGAGGGTGGGAGTCAGGTCACAAGAGGTTGTGGACAAAGCGACAACTGAGAATCCACATTACACTCCAAGCACAAGCCACCTACTTTTCAGACACATAAACCCACACATAATTCGACACATAATTACACACACACACACACACACACACACACACCCACACACACACACACACACACACACACACATACACACACACACACACACACACACACACACACACACACTGTAAGTACATGCCGGTCAAGCCCCAGGAGGTTGGGGGTCAGGTCACAAGAAGTTGTGGGCAGCAAAGGACCACTGAGACTCTACATTACAACGCACAAGCCACCTACCTTTCAGTACATAATAAACCCACACATAATTCCACACAAAATTACACACACACACACACACACACATATCCAGACTCACACATACACTCCCCCCCCTCACCGACATCTCACTTCTTCCCCTGATCCCTCCCCTCCCTCGTTCACCTTCCCCTCCCCCGTTCACCCTCCCCCTCCTCACCCCTCCCCCGTTCACCCTCCCCCTCCCCACCCCTCCCCACTCCTCTCCCACATAGCCACAGTTCCTCCACTACCTCCCCCCACACTCTGACATACACACTACTAACCTAACATACAGAACTAATAGGTTTCCCACTCTGAGGCAATCAGGATAAAACAAAAATGGGTTGTCAGAGAGCAACAAGAAAAACCAAGGGACAAGAGGAGGAAGCTGCAAAGGAAGATTGGGCAGCAGAGCTCATAAAAAGGGATCATGAATGGGAAAAGAAACTAGAAGAACTTAGCATGAGAATGGAAGAGAGGATAGATATGGAAAGCATTAAGTGGGAGGTGCATGTCAAAGCAGCAGAGGCTAGGATACAGAGTTTAGAAGAGGAACTGAAAAATCTGAAACAGCCTAAAGAACTAAAGAGCATTTTGGGATTGACAACAGAGACTGCTACCTAAGTCACAAATAAGGGGACTGTAGGGAAAGAAGGGGCACAACTGCATGGGGAAGCTCTATCAGAGGAGACTGTAGTAAATGAAAAAGCTAAGCTTTATGTAGAGGCCCTAACAGACAACAACAGAGCCCAAGGAAAGCCGAGAAGGGAAAATGACAGGCCACTGAGCCCAAGTACATTAGCCAGTGAAACTGAAGACAGGAAAGCTGCAGTGGAGGAAACCAAATTAAATGAGGGGATACACAGGGATATGCAGTGGGAGAATGAAAGGGTGAGGTCAGTCTTTGTGTATGGGCTCCAGGAAGTTGAAGGGGAAACATATGAAGCAAGAAAACAAGGGGAAAAAAAGCAATTGAAAGCATCATGAAAGCAATAGGAGAAGACGACATGACCCAGCTGGAAAATTTTCGGAGAATAGGGGGGTTTGTAAAAAAAAGAACCCGGCCAGTGAAAGTGACCTTCAAGGCAGAAGCGACTCGGACCAGGATCCTGCAGGAGAAAGCACGATTAAGGGACATGCCGGCATACAGGAAGGTGTATCTCGACCGCGACAGAACACAAGAAGAAAGGCAGAAACTGAGAGAAATGGTACAAAGGCGAAAGGAGGAAAGAGAGGGGATGGAGAAGACAGACAGGAGATCCCAGACCCAGGAAGATCAAATACAGCCTCCCTCACAACTTCCTATAGAAGCCTCCCAACCAGGTCAACCCCAGTGCAACCAAACACTCTAAATCAAAACACCCATGCCACATCCAATGCCCCCACCCACTACATTACAAACTCCATCCCCACAGCAACAACCCATAGTTCCATACCAGGTCTCCCACTTCCCCAACCCCAATATACCTCCCAGACCACAGTCTTAGAAAAGAAGTTGAAGGTGTGGTATACAAATGCAGATGGAATAACAAACAAGTATGAGGAGTGGCACGAAAGAATCAAAGACACATCCCCAGACATAATAGCACTCACAGAAACAAAACTCACCAGAATAATAACAGATTCAATCTTTCCATCCGGATACCAAATCCTCAGGAAAGACAGAGGGAGGAGAGGGGGAGGAGGAGTTGCACTGCTCATTAAAAACCAGTGGGGTTTTGAGAAAATGGAAGGAATGGATGGCACGGGCGAAAGGGACTACTTAGTAGGAACAATCCAGTCTGAGGGACATAAGGTGATAATTGCAGTAATGTACAACCCACCACAGAACTGCAGGAGGCCAAGAGAAGAATACGATGAGAGCAACAGAGCAATGATCGACACACTAGCCGAGGTGGCCAGGAGAGCACACATGGGGGGAGCAAAGTTACTAGTTATGGGTGATTTCAATCACAAGGAGATTGACTGGGAAAACCTGGAGCCCCATGGGGGTCCCGAAACATGGAGAGCCAAGATGATGGATGTGGTACTGGAAAACCTCATGCATCAACATGTTAGAGACACTACCAGAGAGAGAGGAGAGGATGAACCAGCAAGGCTGGACCTTGTATTCACCATGAGTAGTTCGGACATCGAGGGTATCATGTATGAAAGGAACCTGGGAGCTAGTGATCATGTGGTTCTGTGCTTCGACTACATAGTTGAGCTCCAAGTGGAGAGAGTAGCAGGAATAGGCTGGGAAAAAACAAACTACAAAAGGGGGAACTACTCAGGCATGAGGAACTTCCTTCAAGACATTCAGTGGGAGAGGGAACTGACAGGAAAACCAGTACAAGAAATGATGGACTATGTAGCAACAAAATGCAAGGAGGCAGAGGAGAGGTTTGTTCCCAAGGGAAACAGAAATAATGGGAAGAACAGAACGAGTCCTTGATTCACCCAAAGGTGTAGGGAGGCAAAAACTAGGTGTACTAGAGAATGGAAAAGGTACAGAAGACAGAGAACTCAGGAAAATAAAGAAATCAGCCGAAGAGCCAGAAACGAATATGCACAGATAAGAAGGGATGCTCAGAGACAATATGAAAATGACATAGCATCAAAAGTAAAGACTGACCCGAAGCTGTTGTACAGCCACATCAGGAGGAAAACAACAGTCAAGGACCAGGTAATCAGACTCAGGAAGGGTGATGGGGAATTCACAAAAAACGACCAAGAGGTTTGTCAGGAGCTCAACACAAGATTTAAAGAGGCATTTACAGTGGAAACCAGTAGGACTCTAGGAAATCAGAACAGGGGGGCACACCAGCAAGTGCTGGATGAGGTACATATAACCAAGGAGGAGGTGAAGAAGCTGCTATGCGAACTTGACACCTCAAAGGCGGTGGGACCAGACAACATCTCTCCATGGGTTCTTCAAGAGGGAGCAGAGATATTGTGTGAGCCATTAACAAAGATCTTCAACACATCATTTGAAACTGGGCAACTCAATGAGGTATAGAAAATGGCAAATGTAGTCCCAATTTTTAAAAAGGGAGACAGACATGAGGCACTAAACTACAGACCTGTATCACTAACGTGTATAGTATGCAAGGTCATGGAGAAGATCATCAGGAGGAGAGTGGTGGGGCACCTGTAAAGAAACAAGTGTATAATTGACAACCAGCACGGTTTCAGGGAAGGAAAATCCTGTGTCACAAACCTACTAGAGTTTTATGACAAGGTGACAGAAGTAAGACAAGAGAGAGAGGGGTGGATCGACTGCATATTTTTGGACTGCAAGAAGGCCTTCGACACAGTTCCTCACAAGAGGTTACTGCAAAAGCTAGAGGATCAGGCACACATAACAGGAAAGGCACTGCAATGGATCAGAGAATATCTGACAGGGAGGCAACAACGAGTCACGGTACGCGACGAGGTGTCAGAGTGGGCGCCTGTGACAAGCGGGGTTCCACAGGGGTCAGTCCTAGGACCTGTGCTGTTCTTGGTATATGTGAACGACATAACGGAAGGGATAGACTCAGAAGTGTCCTTGTTTGCAGATGATGCGAAGTTAATGAGAAGAATCAAATCGGATGAGGATCAGGCAGGACTACAAAGAGACCTGGACAGGCTACAAGCCTGGTCCAGCAACTGGCTCCTTGAATTTAACCCTGCCAAATGCAAAGTCATGAAGATTGGGGAAGGGCAAAGAAGACCGCAGACACAATATAGTTTAGATGGCGAAAGACTGCAAACCTCAATCAAGGAAAAAGATCTGGGGGTGAGTATAACACCGAGGATATCTCCTGCGGCGCACATCAATCAGATAACTGCTGCAGCATACGGGCGCCTGGCAAACCTACGGATAGCGTTCCGATACCTCAGTAAGGATTCGTTTAAGACTCTGTATACCATTTACGTCAGGCCCATACTGGAGTATGCAGCACCAGTTTGGAATCCACACCTAGTCAAACACGTCAAGAAATTAGAGAAATTGCAAAGGTTTGCAACAAGACTAGTCCCAGAGCTACGGGGATTGTCCTACGATGAAAGGTTGAGGGAAATCGGCCTGACGACACTGGAGGACAGGAGGGTCAGGGGAGACATGATAACGACATATAAAATACTGCGCGGAATAGACAAGGTGGACAAAGACAGGATGTTCCAGAGACGGGACACAGACACAAGAGGTCACAATTGGAAGTTGAAGACTCAGATAAATCAAAGAGATGTTAGGAAGTATTTCTTCAGTCATAGAGTAGTCAGGCCGTGGAATAGCCTAGAAAGTGACGTAGTGGAGGCGGGAACCATACATAGTTTTAAGGCGAGGTATGATAGAGCTCATGGAGCAGGGAGAGAGAGGACCTAGTAGCAATCAGCGAAGAGGCGGGGCCAGGAGCTGTGGCTCGACCCCTGCAACCACAAATAGGTGAGAACACACACACACACACACACACATCTGTCTATATAAATATATATATATATATATATATATATATATATACATATATATATATATATATATATATATATATATATATATATATATATATATATATATATATATATATATATATAATATAGGGAGGTACCACCTCTGGCACTGCCCTGGGGACCCTCATCCTCAGAGAAAAGAATAAATTTGCTTCAGGGAAAACACAAGGTTCTTTCTGAAGCTGTTAAAAAATTTTCTCCTACCACCTCCTATATTAAATGTAAATTTTATTTAAAGGCAAAATACATTGACAAACTGCGCATATATATATATATATATATATATATATATATATATATATATATATATATATATATATATATATATATATATATATATATATATATATATATATATATATATATATATATATATATATATATATATATATATATATATATATATATATATATATATATATATATATATATATATATATATATATATATATATATATATATATATATATATATATATATATATATGCAAAACAACCACTCTGAAAAAATAGAGAAATTCCAAGCGCTTTCGTGACTACTCACATTATCAAGGAACTCTGTTCCTTGATAATGTTAGTAGTCACCAAAGCGCTTGGAATTTCTCTATTTTTTCAGAGTGGTTGTTTTGCATATTCCGAAATCACCTGTTTACTGTGATCTTATTGCATATATATATATATATATATATATATATATATATATATATATATATATATATATATATATATATACATATATATATATATATATATATATATATATATATATACATATATATATATATATATATATATATATATATATATATATATATATATATATATATATATATATATATATATATATATATATATATATAGGATGGGGTCCACCTCTGGTGTAAGTTGTGGGACCTATAGCCTCGGAGAAGTGGATAAAAAGGCTTCAAGGAGGAATATTTGGATTTCTTCCTGAAGCCGTTTGAATATTCCACTTCCCCTACCACCCCATCTTTTAAACTATTTTTTTTTACCAATAGGAATATTTTATTACATAATATGGCACAGAAGATTTAAGAGATACATTGTTAATATAAAGGTGGCATATACGGTACATGTTGTTACGTGTGTATCACCGATTATAAGGCGAAAATCTCATCCAGCTCCTCAGAGCTGGGGCGTGTGCCCAAAATGCAGCAGGCATTACCCCTTTGAACAGCCGCACTGAGCCACTGGAACAGAAAACTAGCTGCTCTGGGATCCCTAGTTACCCTGATGAGTCTTTTCCCCAGCTCCTTAAGGAAATTAGATGCACTCTTTCCCCATGAGCCAAGGGTCTCTGAGCCTATGGGAACAAACATATACTGATGGGCAAGTTCTCCATATTTTCTAGACTTTTGGGACTCCCTGAAGCTGGCAGCTGCCCCTCCTTCCTCCCTGGTGTATTGGAGATAGGTATCATCCAAGGTAGATGCGCATGTATAGTCCCACACCACCTGCTTCCCATCTGTCCAGGCTTGAAGGGTGATACCATCTGGACGCTTCTGGCTGCCATCAGATCTGCATAGTTGGGGTGGTTCCCTTACTGCTGGGCATCCAGCTGTTGTGAGGCTCCTCTTGATAATGTTATTAACCTCCTCATGTCTTGCAATCTTTCCCTCGGATTTACGGCACACAAGACCATGGTACCCGAATCGGTCTGCTGCTTCACTGCCACAAATACACCTGTGTTCGGCGAGAATAGGGGCGGCAAGTCGAAGGGCAACACCAATGCGGATGATCTGTGGGTCAAGGCGTGTCCCAAGGCTGGAGTTGGGAACAGCCAACAGAAAGTCCCCAGCATGAGGGGCTCTCACTGCCAGGAGGCGGGCTCTATCCTTCCCTGACACACTCTGAAGCATTGTTGAGGCAATATTTTCCACTATTGGACCATCCCAGTGCGATTGTTTGTAGTTGTTGGGGGGAGCAGGTCTGGTTTCAGAGCCCGTTAGATTATCCCAGATCATTGCTCCGTCAATGAATTTTTGGTCCTGGACTCCAATCTTGTCCCTAAGATGTTCAGGGAGAATCGCTGTTACAAGCTCCCTGGATGCTATACACGAGGACAGAAAAGCAGGTAACGCAATCTGTGATGACTTGCGGACACCAATGCCTCTTAGTCTGACTGGAAGTGTAGCTTGGTTCCACTGCCCGTGTTCTAGAGTAAGGTTAAGTACTTTCGTATATATATATATATATATATATATATATATATATATATATATATATATATATATATGTCGTGTCAAATAGGTAAAACTTGCTATTTTAGACAAGAGTGAGGCATCACAGCACAAAGAGTGTAATGGTAAGGTGATTAGGCGAGTCTATATCCAGGTGAGATATACTGAAAATTGGTAAGAGAAAAATAAGAGTAACTAACGGAGGCTGTGTATTACTTTCAAATGAAACTCCCACGCTGTGTATTACTTTCAAATGTAACTCCCAGGCTGTGTATTACTTTCAAATGAAACTCCCAGGCTGTGTATTACTTTCAAATGTAACTCCCAGGCTGTGTATTACTTTCAAATGTAACTCCCAGGCTGTATATTACTTTCAAATGAAACTCCCAGGCTGTGTATTACTTTCAAATGTAACTCCCAGGCTGTGTATTACTTTCAAATGTAACTCCCAGGCTGTATATTACTTTCAAATGAAACTCCCAGGCTGTGTATTACTTTCAAATGTAACTCCCAGGCTGTGTATTACTTTCAAATGAAACTCCCAGGCTGTGTATTACTTTCAAATGAAATTCCCTGGCTGTGTATTACTTTCAAATGAAACTCCCAGGCTGTGTATGACTTTCAAATGTAACTCCCAGGCTGTGTATTACTTTCAAATGTAACTCCCAGGCTGTGTATTACTTTCAAATGAAACTCCCAGGCTGTGTATTACTTTCAAATGTAACTCCCAGGCTGTGTATTACTTTCAAATGAAACTCACAGGCTGTGTATTACTTTCAAATGTAACTCCCAGGCTGTGTATTACTTTCAAATGTAACTCCCAGGCTGTGTATTACTTTCAAATGAAACTCCCAGGCTGTGTATTACTTTCAAATGTAACTCCCAGGCTGTGTATTACTTTCAAATGTAACTCCCAGGCTGTGTATTACTTTCAAATGAAACTCCCAGGCTGTGTATTACTTTCAAATGTAACTCCCAGGCTGTGTATTACTTTCAAATGTAACTCCCAGGCTGTATATTACTTTCAAATGAAACTCCCAGGCTGTGTATTACTTTCAAATGAAACTCCCAGGCTGTGTATTACTTTCAAATGTAACTCCAAGGCTGTGTATTACTTTCAAATGTAACTCCCAGGCTGTATATTACTTTCAAATGAAACTCCCAGGCTGTGTATTACTTTCAAATGAAACTCCCAGGCTGTGTATTACTTTCAAATGTAACTCCCAGGCTGTGTATTACTTTCAAATGTAACTCCCAGGCTGTGTATTACTTACAAATGTAACTCCTAGGCTGTGCATTACTTTCAACTGAAACTCCCAGGCTGTGTATTACTTTCAAATGTAACTCCCAGGCTGTGTATTACTTTCAAATGTAACTCCCAGGCTGTGTATTACTTTCAAATGTAACTCCTAGGCTGTGTATTACTTTCAAATGAAACTCACAGGCTGTGTATTACTTTCAAATGTAACTTCCAGGCTGTGTATTACTTTCAAATGTAACTCCCAGGCTGTGTATTACTTTCAAATGTAACTCCTAGGCTGTGTATTACTTTCAAATGAAACTCCCAGGCTGTGTATTACTTTCAAATGTAACTCCCAGGCTGTGTATTACTTTCAAATGAAACGCCCAGGCTGTGTATTACTTTCAAATGTAACTCCCATGCTGTGTATTACTTTCAAATGTAACTCCCAGGCTGTGTATTACTTTCAAATGTAACTCCCAGGCTGTGTATTACTTTCAAATGTAACTCCCAGGCTGTGCATTACTTTCAAATGAAACTCCTAGGCTGTGTATTACTTTCAAATGTAACTCCCAGGCTGTGTAATACCTTCAAATGTAACTCTCAGGCTGTGTTTTACTTTCAAATGTAACTTCTAGGCAGTATAATACTTTCAAATGTAGCTCCCAGGCTGCGTATTACTTTCAAATATAACTCAAAGGCTGTATAATACTTCCAAATGTAACTCCCAGGCTGTATAATACTTTCAAATGTAATTCCCAGGCTGTATGATACTTTCAAATGTAACTCCCAGGATGTATAATACTTTAAAATGTAACTCCCAGGCTGTATAATACTTTCAAATGTAACTCCCAGGCTGTATAATACTTTCAAATGTAACTCCTAGGCTGTATAATACTTTCAAATGTAACTCCTAGGCTGTATAATACTTTCAAATGTAACTCCCAGGCTGCATATCACTTTCAAATGTAACTCCCAGGCTGTATAATATTTTCAAATGTAACTCCCAGGATGTATAATACTTTCAAATGTAATTCCCAGGTTGTATAATACTTTCAAATATAACTCCCAGGCAGTATAATACTTTCAAATGTAACTTCCAGGCTGTATAATACTTTCAAATGTAACTCGCAGGCTGTATAATACTTTCAAATGTAACTCTCAGGCTGTATATTACTTTCAAATGTAAATCCACGGCTGTGTATTACTTTCAAATGTAACTCCCAGGCTGCGTATTACTTTCAAATGTAACTCCCAGGCTGTGTTTTACTTTCAAATGTAGCTCCCAGGCTGCATAATACTTTCAACTGTAACTCCCAGCCTGTATAATACTTTCAAATGTAACTTCTAGGCTGTATAATACTTTTAAATGTAACTCTCAGGCTGCGTATTACTTTCAAATATAACTCCCAGGCTGTATAATACTTCCAAATGTAACTTCCAGGCTGTATAATACTTTCAGATGTATTTCCCAGGCTGTATAATACTTTCAAATGTAACTCCCAGGCTGTATAATACTTTCAAATGTAACTCCTAGGCTGTATAATACTTCCAAATGTAACTCCCAGTCTGTATAATACTTTCAAATGTAACTCCCAGTCTGTATAATACTTTCAAATGTAACTCCCAGGCTGTATAATACTTTCAGATGCAACTCCTAGGCTGTATAAAACTTTCAAATGTAACTCCCTGGCTGTATAATACTTTTAAATGTAACTTCCAGGCTGTATAATACTTTCAAATGCAACTCCCAGGCTGTATAATACTTTTAGATGTAATTCCAAGGCTGTATAATACTTTCAAATGTAACTCCCAGGCTGTATAATACTTTCAAATGTAACTCCTAGGCTGTATAATACTTCCAAATGTAACTCCCAGGCTGTATAATACTTTCAAATGTAACTCACAGTCTGTATGATACTTTCAAATGTAACTCCCAGTCTGTATAATACTTTCAAATGTAACTCCCAGGCTGTATAATACTTTTAAATGTAACTTCCAGGCTGTATAATACTTTCAAATGTAACTATCAGGCTGTATAATACTTTCAAATGTAACTATCAGGCTATATAATAATTTTAAATGTAACTTCCAGGCTGTATAACACTTTCAAATGTAACTTTCAGGCTGTATAATACTTTCAAATGCAACTCCCAGGCTGGATAATACTTTCAAATGTAACTATCAGGCTGTATAATACTTTCAAATGTAACTCCCAGGCTGTATAATACTTTTAAATGTAACTTCCAGGCTGTATAACACTTTCAAATGTAACTTTCAGGCTGTATAATACTTTCAAATGTAACTATCAGGCTGTATAATACTTTCAAATGTAATACCACGGTTGTGTATTACTTTCAAATGCAACTCCTAGGCTGTATAATACTTTCAAAAGTAACTCCCAGGTTGTATAATACTTTCAAATGTAACTCCCAGGCTGTATAATACTTTGAAATGTAATTCCCAGGCTGTATAATACTTTCAAATATAGCTCCCAGGCTGTATAATACTTTCAAACGTAACTCCCAGGCTGTATTATACTTTCAAATGTAACTCCAAGGCTGCATAATACTTTCAAATGTAACTCCCAGGCTGTATAATACTTTCAAATGCAATTCCCAGGCTGTATAATACTTTCAAATGTAACTTCCAGGCTGTATAATGCTTTCAAATGTAACTCCCCGGCTGTATAATACTTTTAAATGTAATTCCCAGGTTGTATAATACTTTCAAATGTAATTCCCAGGCTGTATAATACTTTCAAATGTATCTCCCAGGCTGTATAATACTTTCAAATGTAACTCCTAGGCTGTATAATACTTTCAAATGTAACTCCCAGGCTGCATATCACTTTCAAATGTAACTCCCAGGCTTTTTTAATACTTTCAAATGTAACTCGCAGGCTGTATAATACTTTCAAATGTAACTTCCAGGCTGTATAATACTTTCAAATGTAACTTCCAGGCTGTAAAATACTTTCAAATGTAACTCGCAGGCTGTATAATACTTTCAAATATAACTCTCAGGCTGTATATTACTTTCAAATGTAATTCCACGGCTGTGTATTACTTTCAAATGTAACTCCCAGGCTGCGTATTACTTTCAAATGTAACTCCCAGGCTGTGTTTTACTTTCAGATGTAACTCCCAGGCTGTATAATACTTTCAAATGTAACTCCCAGGCTGTATAATACTTTCAAATGTAACTTCTAGGCAGTATAATACTTTTAAATGTAACTCTCAGGCTGCGTATTACTTTCAAATATAACTCCCAGGCTGTATAATGCTTCCAAATGTAACTCCCAGGCTGTATAATACTTTCAAATGTAACTCGCAGGCTGTATAATACTTTCAAATGTAATTCCCAGGCTGTATAATACTTTCAAATGTAACTTCCAGGCTGTATAATACTTTCAAATGTAACTCCTAGGCTGTATAATACTTTCAAATGTAACTCCCAGGCTGTATAATACTTTCAAATGTAACTCCCAGTCTGTATAATATTTTCAAATGTAACTCCCAGGCTGTATAATACTTTCAAATGTAACTCCTAGGCTGTATAATACTTTCAAATGTAACTCCCAGGCTGTATAATACTTTCAAATGTAACTCCCAGGTTGTATAATACTTTCAAATGCAACTCCCAGGCTTTATAACACTTTCAAATGTAACTTTCAGGCTGTATAATACTTTCAAATGTAACTCCCAGGCTGCATAATACTTTCAAATGTAACTCTCAGGCTGTATAATACTTTCAGATGTAATACCACGGCTGTGTATTACTTTCAAATGTAACTTGTAGGCTGTATAATACTTTCAAATGTAGCTCTCAGGCTGCGTATTACTTTCAAATATAACTTCCAGGCTGTATAATACTTCCAAATGTAACTCCCAGGCTGTATAATGCTTTCAAATGTAATTCCCATGCTGTATGATACTTTCAAATGTAACTCCCAGGATGTATAATACTTTAAAATGTAACTTCCATTCTGTATAATACTTTCAAATTTAACTCCTAGATTGTATAATACTTTCAAATGTAACTCCCAGGCTGCATATCACTTTCAAATGTAACTCGCAGGCTGTATATTACTTTCAAATGTAATTCCCAGGTTGTATAATACTTTCAAATATAACTTCCAGGCTGTATAATACTTTCAAATGTAACTTCCAGGCTGTATAATACTTTCAAATGTAACTCGCAGGCTGTATATTACTTTCAAATGTAACTCTCAGGCTGTATATTACTTTCAAATGTAATCCCACGGCTGTGTATTACTTTCAAATGTAAATCCCAGGCTGCGTATTACTTTCAAATGTAACTCCCAGGCTGTGTTTTACTTTCAAATGTAACTCCCAGGCTGCATAATACTTTCAACTGTAACTCCCAGGCTGTATAATACTTTCAAATGTAACTTCTAGGCTGTATAATACTTTCAAATGTAACTCTCAGGCTGCGTATTACTTTCAAATATTACTTCCAGGCTGTATAATACATCCAAATGTAACTCCCAGGCTGTATAATACTTTCAGATGTAATTCCCAGGCTGTATAATACTTCCAAATGTAACTCCCAGGCTGTATAATACTTTCAAATGTAACTCCCAGGCTGTATAACACTTTCAAATGTAACTTTCAGGCTGTATAATACTTTCAAATGTAACTCCCAGGCTGTATAATACTTTGAAATGTAACTTCTAGGCTGTATAATACTTTTAAATGTAACTTCCAGGCAGTATAATACTTTCAAATGCAACTCCCAGGCTGTATAACACTTTCAAATGTAACTTTCAGGCTGTATAATACTTTCAAATGTAACTCCCAGGCTGTATAATACTTTCAAATGTAATTCACAGGCTGTATGATAGTTTCAAATGTAACTCCCAGGATGTATAATACTTTAAAATGTAACTCCCAGGCTGTATAATACTTTCAAATGTAACTCCCAGGCTGTATAATACTTTCAAATGTAACTCCTAGGCTGTATAATACTTTCAAATGTAACTCCTAGGCTGTATAATACTTTCAAATGTAACTCCCAGGCTGTATAATACTTTCAAATGTAACTTCCAGGCTGTATAATACTTTCAAATGTAACTCGCAGGCTGTATAATACTTTCAAATGTAACTCTCAGGCTGTATATTACTTTCAAATGTAATTCCACGGCTGTGTATTACTTTCAAATGTAACTCCCAGGCTGCGTATTACTTTCAAATGTAACTCCCAGGCTGTGTTTTACTTTCAAATGTAGCTCCCAGGCTGCATAATACTTTCAACTGTAACTCCCAGGCTGTATAATACTTTCAAATGTAACTTCTAGGCTGTATAATACTTTTAAATGTAACTCTCAGGCTGCGTATTACTTTCAAATATAACTCCCAGGCTGTATAATACTTCCAAATGTAACTCCCAGGCTGTATAATACTTTCAGATGTAATTCCCAGGCTGTATAATACTTTCAAATGTAACTCCCAGGCTGTATAATACTTTCAAATGTAACTCCTAGGCTGTATAATACTTCCAAATGTAACTCCCAGGCTGTATAATACTTTCAAATGTAACTCCCAGTCTGTATAATACTTTCAAATGTAACTCCCAGTCTGTATAATACTTTCAAATGTAACTCCCAGGCTGTATAATACTTTCAGATGCAACTCCTAGGCTGTATAATACTTTCAAATGTAACTCCCTGGCTGTATAATACTTTTAAATGTAACTTCCAGGCTGTATAATACTTTCAAATGCAACTCCCAGGCTGTATAATACTTTCAGATGTAATTCCCAGGCTGTATAATACTTTCAAATGTAACTCCCAGGCTGTATAATACTTTCAAATGTAACTCCTAAGCTGTATAATGCTTCCAAATGTACCTCCCAGGCTGTATAATACTTTCAAATGTAACTCCCAGTCTGTATAATACTTTCAAATGTAACTCCCAGTCTGTATAATACTTTCACATGTAACTCCCATGCTGTATAATACTTTCAGATGCAACTCCTAGGCTGTATAATACTTTCAAATGTAACTCCCAGGATGTATAATACTTTTAAATGTAACTTCCAGGCTATATAATACTTTCAAATGTAGCTATCAGGCTTTATAATACTTTCAAATGTAACTATCAGGCTATATAATAATTTTAAATGTAACTTCCAGGCTGTATAACACTTTCAAATGTAACTTTCAGGCTGTATAATACTTTCAAATGCAACTCCCAGGCTGTATAATACTTTCAAATGTAACTATCAGGCTGTATAATACTTTCAAATGTAACTCCCAGGCTGTATAATACTTTTAAATGTAACTTCCAGGCTGTATAACACTTTCAAATGAAACTTTTAGGCTGTATAATACTTTCAAATGTAACTATCAGGCTGTATAATACTTTCAGATGTAATACCACGGCTGTGAATTACTTTCAAATGCAACTCCTAGGCTGTATAATACTTTCAAATGCAATTTCCAGGCTGTATAATACTTTCAAATGTAACTTCCAGGCTGTATAATGCTTTCAAATGTAACTCCCAGGCTGTATAATACTTTTAAATGTAATTCCCAGGTTGTATAATACTTTCAAATGTAACTCCCAGGCTGTATAATACTTTCAAAAGTATCTCCCAGGCTGTATAATACTTTCAAATGTAACTCCTAGGCTGTATAATACTTTCAAATGTAACTCCCAGGCTGCATATCACTTTCAAATGTAACTCCCAGGCTTTATAATACTTTCAAATGTAACTCCCGGCTGTATAATACTTTCAAATGTAATTCCCAGGTTGTATAATACTTTCAAATGTAACTCCCAGGCTGTATAATACTTTCAAATGTAACTCGCAGGCTGTATAATACTTTCAAATGTAACTTCCAGACTGTATAATACTTTCAAATGTAACTTCCAGGCTGTAAAATACTTTCAAATGTAACTCGCACGCTGTATAATACTTTCAAATATAACTCTCAGGCTGTATATTACTTTCAAATGTAATTCCACGGCTGTGTATTACTTTCAAATGTAACTCCCAGGCTGCGTATTACTTTCATATGTAACTCCCAGGCTGTGTTTTACTTTCAGATGTAACTCCCAGGCTGTATAATACTTTCAAATGTAACTCCCAGGCTGTATAATACTTTCAAATGTAACTTCTAGGCGGTATAATACTTTTAAATGTAACTCTCAGGCTGCGTATTACTTTCAAATATAACTCCCAGGCTGTATAATGCTTCCAAATGTAACTCCCAGGCTGTATAATACTTTCAAATGTAACTCGCAGGCTGTATAATACTTTCAAATGTAATTCCCAGGCTGTATAATACTTTCAAATGTAACTTCCAGGCTGTATAATACTTTCAAATGTAACTCCTAGGCTGTATAATACTTTCAAATGTAACTCCCAGGCTGTATAATACTTTCAAATGTAACTCCCAGTCTGTATAATACTTTCAAATGTAACTCCCAGGCTGTATAATACTTTCAAATGTAACTCCTAGGCTGTATAATACTTTCAAATGTAACTCCCAGGCTGTATAATACTTCCAAATGTAACTCCCAGGCTGTATAATACTTTCAAATGTAACTCCCAGTCTGTATAATACTTTCAAATGTAACTCCCAGTCTGTATAATACTTTCAAATGTAACTCCCAGGCTGTATAATACTTTCAGATGCAACTCCTAGGCTGTATAATACTTTCAAATGTAACTCCCTGGCTGTATAATACTTTTAAATGTAACTTCCAGGCTGTATAATACTTTCAAATGCAACTCCCAGGCTGTATAATACTTTCAGATGTAATTCCCAGGCTGTATAATACTTTCAAATGTAACTCCCAGGCTGTATAATACTTTCAAATGTAACTCCTAAGCTGTATAATGCTTCCAAATGTACCTCCCAGGCTGTATAATACTTTCAAATGTAACTCCCAGTCTGTATAATACTTTCAAATGTAACTCCCAGTCTGTATAATACTTTCACATGTAGCTCCCATGCTGTATAATACTTTCAGATGCAACTCCTAGGCTGTATAATACTTTCAAATGTAACTCCAAGGCTGTATAATACTTTCAAATGTAACTCGCAGGCTGTATAATACTTTCAAATGTAACTTCTAGGCTGTATAATACTTTCAAATGTAACTTCCAGGCTGTAAAATACTTTCAAATGTAACTCGCAGGCTGTATAATACTTTCAAATATAACTCTCAGGCTGTATATTACTTTCAAATGTAATTCCACGGCTGTGTATTACTTTCAAATGTAACTCCCAGGCTGCGTATTACTTTCAAATGTAACTCCCAGGCTGTGTTTTACCTACAGATGTAACTCCCAGGCTGTATAATACTTTCAAATGTAACTCCCAGGCTGTATAATACTTTCAAATGTAACTTCTAGGCAGTATAATACTTTTAAATGTAACTCTCAGGCTGCGTATTACTTTCAAATATAACTCCCAGGCTGTATAATGCTTCCAAATGTAACTCCCAGGCTGTATAATACTTTCAAATGTAACTCGCAGGCTGTATAATACTTTCAAATGTAATTCCCAGGCTGTATAATGCTTTCAAATGTAACTTCCAGGCTGTATAATACTTTCAAATGTAACTCCTAGGCTGTATAATACTTTCAAATGTAACTCCCAGGCTGTATAATACTTTCAAATGTAACTCCCAGTCTGTATAATACTTTCAAATGTAACTCCCAGGCTGTATAATACTTTCAAATGTAACTCCTAGGCTGTATAATACTTTCAAATGTAACTCCCAGGCTGTATAATACTTTCAAATGTAACTCCCAGGTTGTATAATACTTTCAAATGCAACTCCCAGGCTGTATAACACTTTCAAATGTAACTTTCAGGCTGTATAATACTTTCAAATGTAACTCCCAGGCTGCATAATACTTTCAAATGTAACTCTCAGGCTGTATAATACTTTCAGATGTAATACCACGGCTGTGTATTACTTTCAAATGTAACTTGTAGGCTGTATAATACTTTCAAATGTAGCTCTCAGGCTGCGTATTACTTTCAAATATAACTTCCAGGCTGTATAATACTTCCAAATGTAACTCCCAGGCTGTATAATGCTTTCAAATGTAATTCCCATGCTGTATGATACTTTCAAATGTAACTCCCAGGATGTATAATACTTTAAAATGTAACTCCCATTCTGTATAATACTTTCAAATTTAACTCCTAGGCTGTATAATACTTTCAAATGTAACTCCCAGGCTGCATATCACTTTCAAATGTAACTCCCAGGCTGTATAATACTTTCAAATGTAACTCCCAGGATGTATAATACTTTCAAATGTAATTCCCAGGTTGTATAATACTTTCAAATATAACTTCCAGGCTGTATAATACTTTCAAATGTAACTTCCAGGCTGTATAATACTTTCAAATGTAACTCGCAGGCTGTATATTACTTTCAAATGTAACTCTCAGGCTGTATATTACTTTCAAATGTAATCCCACGGCTGTGTATTACTTTCAAATGTAACTCCCAGGCTGCGTATTACTTTCAAATGTAACTCCCAGGCTGTGTTTTATTTTCAAATGTAACTCCCAGGCTGCATAATACTTTCAACTGTAACTCCCAGGCTGTATAATACTTTCAAATGTAACTTCTAGGCTGTATAATACTTTCAAATGTAACTCTCAGGCTGCGTATTACTTTCAAATATTACTTCCAGGCTGTATAATACATCCAAATGTAACTCCCAGGCTGTATAATACTTTCAGATGTAATTCCCAGGCTGTATAATACTTCCAAATGTAACTCCCAGGCTGTATAATACTTTCAAATGTAACTCCCAGGCTGTATAACACTTTCAAATGTAACTTTCAGGCTGTATAATACTTTCAAATGTAACTCCCAGGCTGTATAATACTTTGAAATGTAACTTCTAGGCTGTATAATACTTTTAAATGTAACTTCCAGGCTGTATAATACTTTCAAATGCAACTCCCAGGCTGTATAACACTTTCAAATGTAACTTTCAGGCTGTATAATACTTTCAAATGTAACTCCCAGGCTGTATAATACTTTCAAATGTAATTCACAGGCTGTATGATAGTTTCAAATGTAACTCCCAGGATGTATAATACTTTAAAATGTAACTCCCAGGCTGTATAATACTTTCAAATGTAACTCCCAGGCTGTATAATACTTTCAAATGTAACTCCTAGGCTGTATAATACTTTCAAATGTAACTCCTAGGCTGTATAATACTTTCAAATGTAACTCCCAGGCTGTATAATACTTTCAAATGTAACTTCCAGGCTGTATAACACTTTCAAATGTAACTCGCAGGCTGTATAATACTTTCAAATGTAACTCTCAGGCTGTATGTTACTTTCAAATGTAATTCCACGGCTGTGTATTACTTTCAAATGTAACTCCCAGGCTGCGTATTACTTTCAAATGTAACTCCCAGGCTGTGTTTTACTTTCAAATGTAGCTCCCAGGCTGCATAATACTTTCAACTGTAACTCCCAGGCTGTATAATACTTTCAAATGTAACTTCTAGGCTGTATAATACTTTTAAATGTAACTCTCAGGCTGCGTATTACTTTCAAATATAACTCCCAGGCTATATAATACTTCCAAATGTAACTCCCAGGCTGTATAATACTTTCAGATGTAATTCCCAGGCTGTATAATACTTTCAAATGTAACTCCCAGGCTGTATAATACTTTGAAATGTAACTCCTAGGCTGTATAATACTTCCAAATGTAACTCCCAGGCTGTATAATACTTTCAAATGTAACTCCCAGTCTGTATAATACTTTCAAATGTAACTCCCAGTCTGTATAATACTTTCAAATGTAACTCCCAGGCTGTATAATACTTTCAGATGCAACTCCTAGGCTGTATAATACTTTCAAATGTAACTCCCTGGCTGTATAATACTTTTAAATGTAACTTCCAGGCTGTATAATACTTTCAAATGCAACTCCCAGGCTGTATAATACTTTCAGATGTAATTCCCAGGCTGTATAATACTTTCAAATGTAAGTCCCAGGCTGTATAATACTTTCAAATGTAACTCCTAAGCTGTATAATGCTTCCAAATGTACCTCCCAGGCTGTATAATACTTTCAAATGTAACTCCCAGTCTGTATAATACTTTCAAATGTAACTCCCAGTCTGTATAATACTTTCACATGTAACTCCCATGCTGTATAATACTTTCAGATGCAACTCCTAGGCTGTATAATACTTTCAAATGTAACTCCCAGGCTGTATAATACTTTTAAATGTAACTTCCAGGCTATATAATACTTTCAAATGTAGCTATCAGGCTTTATAATACTTTCAAATGTAACTATCAGGCTATATAATAATTTTAAATGTAACTTCCAGGCTGTATAACACTTTCAAATGTAACTTTCAGGCTGTATAATACTTTCAAATGCAACTCCCAGGCTGTATAATACTTTCAAATGTAACTATCAGGCTGTATAATACTTTCAAATGTAACTCCCAGGCTGTATAATACTTTTAAATGTAACTTCCAGGCTGTATAACACTTTCAAATGAAACTTTTAGGCTGTATAATACTTTCAAATGTAACTATCAGGCTGTATAATACTTTCAGATGTAATACCACGGCTGTGAATTACTTTCAAATGCAACTCCTAGGCTGTATAATACTTTCAAATGCAATTTCCAGGCTGTATAATACTTTCAAATGTAACTTCCAGGCTGTATAATGCTTTCAAATGTAACTCCCAGGCTGTATAATACTTTTAAATGTAATTCCCAGGTTGTATAATACTTTCAAATGTAACTCCCAGGCTGTATAATACTTTCAAAAGTATCTCCCAGGCTGTATAATACTTTCAAATGTAACTCCTAGGCTGTATAATACTTTCAAATGTAACTCCCAGGCTGCATATCACTTTCAAATGTAACTCCCAGGCTTTATAATACTTTCAAATGTAACTCCCGGCTGTATAATACTTTCAAATGTAATTCCCAGGTTGTATAATACTTTCAAATGTAACTCCAAGGCTGTATAATACTTTCAAATGTAACTCGCAGGCTGTATAATACTTTCAAATGTAACTTCTAGGCTGTATAATACTTTCAAATGTAACTTCCAGGCTGTAAAATACTTTCAAATGTAACTCGCAGGCTGTATAATACTTTCAAATATAACTCTCAGGCTGTATATTACTTTCAAATGTAATTCCACGGCTGTGTATTACTTTCAAATGTAACTCCCAGGCTGCGTATTACTTTCATATGTAACTCCCAGGCTGTGTTTTACTTTCAGATGTAACTCCCAGGCTGTATAATACTTTCAAATGTAACTCCCAGGCTGTATAATACTTTCAAATGTAACTTCTAGGCTGTATAATACTTTTAAATGTAACTCTCAGGCTGCGTATTACTTTCAAATATAACTCCCAGGCTGTATAATGCTTCCAAATGTAACTCCCAGGCTGTATAATACTTTCAAATGTAACTCGCAGGCTGTATAATACTTTCAAATGTAATTCCCAGGCTGTATAATACTTTCAAATGTAACTTCCAGGCTGTATAATACTTTCAAATGTAACTCCTAGGCTGTATAATACTTTCAAATGTAACTCCCAGGCTGTATAATACTTTCAAATGTAACTCCCAGTCTGTATAATACTTTCAAATGTAACTCCCAGGCTGTATAATACTTTCAAATGTAACTCCTAGGCTGTATAATACTTTCAAATGTAACTCCCAGGCTGTATAATACTTCCAAATGTAACTCCCAGGCTGTATAATACTTTCAAATGTAACTCCCAGTCTGTATAATACTTTCAAATGTAACTCCCAGTCTGTATAATACTTTCAAATGTAACTCCCAGGCTGTATAATACTTTCAGATGCAACTCCTAGGCTGTATAATACTTTCAAATGTAACTCCCTGGCTGTATAATACTTTTAAATGTAACTTCCAGGCTGTATAATACTTTCAAATGCAACTCCCAGGCTGTATAATACTTTCAGATGTAATTCCCAGGCTGTATAATACTTTCAAATGTAACTCCCAGGCTGTATAATACTTTCAAATGTAACTCCTAAGCTGTATAATGCTTCCAAATGTACCTCCCAGGCTGTATAATACTTTCAAATGTAACTCCCAGTCTGTATAATACTTTCAAATGTAACTCCCAGTCTGTATAATACTTTCACATGTAACTCCCATGCTGTATAATACTTTCAGATGCAACTCCTAGGCTGTATAATACTTTCAAATGTAACTCCCAGGCTGTATAATACTTTTAAATGTAACTTCCAGGCTATATAATACTTTCAAATGTAGCTATCAGGCTTTATAATACTTTCAAATGTAACTATCAGGCTATATAATAATTTTAAATGTAACTTCCAGGCTGTATAACACTTTCAAATGTAACTTTCAGGCTGTATAATACTTTCAAATGCAACTCCCAGGCTGTATAATACTTTCAAATGTAACTATCAGGCTGTATAATACTTTCAAATGTAACTCCCAGGCTGTATAATACTTTTAAATGTAACTTCCAGGCTGTATAACACTTTCAAATGAAACTTTTAGGCTGTATAATACTTTCAAATGTAACTCCCAGGCTGTATAATACTTTCAAATGTAACTCCTAGGCTGTATAATACTTTCAAATGTAACTCCCAGGCTGTATAATACTTTCAAATGTAACTCCCAGGCTGTATAATACTTTCATATGCAACTCCCAGGCTGTATAACACTTTCAAATGTAACTTTAAGGCTGTATAATACTTTCAAATGTAACTCCCTGGCTGCATAATACTTTCAAATGTAACTCTCAGGCTGTATAATACTTTCAGATGTAATACCACGGCTGTGTATTACTTTCAAATGTAACTTCTAGGCTGTATAATACTTTCAATTGTAGCTCCCAGGCTACGTATTACTTTCAAATATAACTTCCAGGCTGTATAATACTTCCAAATGTAACTCCCAGGCTGTATAATACTTTCAAATGTAATTCCCAGGCTGTATGATACTTTCAAATGTAACTCCCAGGATGTATAATACTTTAAAATGTAACTCCCATTCTGTATAATACTTTCAAATGTAACTCCCAGGCTGTATAATACTTTCAAATGTAACTCCTAGGCTGTATAATACTTTCAAATTTAACTCCTAGGCTGTATAATACTTTCAAATGTAACTCTCAGGCTGCATATCACTTTCAAATGTAACTCCCAGGCTGTATTATACTTTCAAATGTAACTCCCAGGATGTATAATACTTTCAAATGTTATTCCCAGGTTGTATAATACTTTCAAATATAACTCCCAGGCTGTATAATACTTTCAAATGTAACTTCCAGGCTGTATAATACTTTCAAATGTAACTCACAGGCTGTATAATACTTTCAAATGTAACTCTCAGGCTGTATATTACTTTCAAATGTAATTCCACGGCTGTGTATTACTTTCAAATGTAACTCCCAGGCTGCGTATTACTTTCAAATGTAACTCCCAGGCTGTGTTTTACTTTCAAATATAACTCCCAGGCTGCATAATACTTTCAACTGTAACTCCCAGGCTGTATAATACTTTCAAATGTAACTTCTAGGCTGTATAATACTTTTAAATGTAACTCTCAGGCTACGTATTACTTTCAAATATAACTCCCAGGCTGTATAATACTTCCAAATGTAACTCCCAGGCTGTATAATACTTTCAGCTGTAATTCCCAGGCTGTATAATACTTTCAAATTTAACTCCCAGGCTGTATAATACTTTCAAATGTAACTCCTTGGCTGTATAATACTTCCAAATGTAACTCCCAGGCTGTATAATACTTTCAAATGTAACTCCCAGGGTGTATAACACTTTCAAATGTAACTTTCAGGCTGTATAATACTTCCAAATGTAACTCCCAGGCTGTATAATACTTTCAAATGTAACTCCCAGGCTGTATAACACTTTCAAATGTAACTTTCAGGCTGTATAATACTTTCAAATGTAACTCCCAGGCTGTATAATACTTTCAAATGTAACTCCTAGGCTGTATAATACTTTTAAATGTAACTTCCAGGCTGTATAATACTTTCAAATGCAACTCCCAGGCTGTAAAACACTTTCAAATGTAACTTTCAGGCTGTATAATACTTTCAAATGTAACTCCCAGGCTGTATAATACTTTCAAATGTAACTATCAGGCTGTATAATACTTTCAGATGTAATACCAAGGCTGTGTATTACTTTCAAATGTAACTCCTAGGCTGTATAATACTTTCAAATGTAACTCCTAGGCTGTATAATACTTTCAAATGTAACTCCCAGGCTGTATAATACTTTCAAATGTAATTCCCAGGCTGTATAATACTTTCAAATATAACTCCCAGGCTGTATAATACTTTCAAATGTAACTCCCAGGCTGTATTATACTTTCAAATGTTACTACCAGGCTGTATAATAAGAACTTAAGAATATAAGAAAGGAGGAACACTGCAGCAGGCCTGCTGGACTATACTAGGCAGGTCCTTTACAATTCATCCCACTAACAAACATTTGACCAACCCAATTTTCAATCCCACCCAAGAAACAAGCTCCGATGTGCAAGTCCCTCTCAAATCCAACCCCTTCCACTCATGTACTTATCCAACCTAAATTTGAAACTACCCAAAGTCCTAGCCTCAATAACCCAACTAGGTAGACTGTTCCACTCATCAACTACCCTATTTCCAAACCAATACTTTCCTATGTCCTTTCTAAATCTAAACTTATCTAATTTAAATCCATTACTGCGGGTTCTCTCTTGGAGAGATATCCTCAAGACCTTGTTAATATCCCCTTTATTAATACCTATCTTCCACTTATACACTTCGATCAGGTCTCCCCTCATTCTTCGTCTAACAAGTGAATGTAACTTAAGAGTCTTCAATCTTTCTTCATAAGGAAGATTTCTAATGCTATGTATTAATTTAGTCAATACTTTCAAATGTAACTCCAAGGCTGTATAATGCTTTCAAATGTAACTCATAGGCTGTATGATACTTTCAAATGTAACCTCCAGGCTGTATAATACTATCAAATGTAACTCCCAGGCTGTATAATACTTTCAAATGTAACTCTTAGGCTGTATAATACTTTCAAATGTAATTCCACGGCTGTGTATTACTTTCAAATGTAACTCCTAGGCTGTATAATACTTTCAAATGTAGCTCAAATACTTTCAAATATAACTCTCAGGCTGTGTATTACTTTCAAATGTAACTCAAAGGCTGTTTATTACTTCCAAATGTAGCTCCCAGACTGTTATTACTTTTATTATATAGTTATTATAATCATGGGGGAGCGCTAAACGCGTAGGATTATACAGCGCATGTGGGGGGGATGGAAGGTATTCAGGCTCAATACAGGGAAGTGAAGCACCGATCCAATTCCCTAGAACAAGAGTCCCTTACCCCCATGAGGCGTAATGTATTACTTTCAAATGTAACTCCCAGGCTGTGTATTACTTTCAAAGGTAACTCCCAGGCTGTGTATTACTTTCAAAGGTAACTCCCAGGCTGTGTATTACTTTCAAAATGTAACTCCCAGGCTGTGTATTACTTTCAAATGTAACTCTCAGGCCGTGTATTACTTTCAAGTGTAACTCCCAGGCTGTGTATTACTTTCAAATGTAACTCTCAGGCTGTGTATTACTTTCAAAATGTAACTCCCAGACTGTGTATTACTTTCAAATGTAACTCCCAGGCTGTGTGTTACTTTCAAACGTAACTCTCAGGCTGTGTATTACTTTCAAAATGTATAATCCCAGGCTGTGTATTACTTTTAAAATGTAACTCCCAGGCTGTGTATTACTTTTAAAATGTAACTCCCAGGCTGTGTATTACTTTCAAAATGTAACGCCCAGGCTGTGTATTACTTTCAAATGTAACTCCCAAACTGTGTATTACTTTCAAATGATATATGAAAAGGGTAAATATTACCCGCTGCCAGACCTTGCTCAATAATTCTGACATATTGAAATAATGAATTACCCGGCAACACTGCAACACACATTAAAAAAAACACTAACATTCAACTTTTTTTTTTAATTCATCACAACAATTACTCTCAGGGTTTGAAGGTCGTAAATGTGGTAAATATGCAGACACTCTTAGGGCTCTGGTGGCCTGGTGGTTAACGCTCTCGCTTCACACGGTGAGGGCCTGGGTTCGATTCCCAGCCAGAGTAGAAACATTGGACGTGTTTCTTTCCACCTGTTGTCTATGTTCCCCATCAGTAAAATGGGTACCTGGGTGTTAGTCGACTGGTGTGGGTCGCATCCTGGGACACTGACCTAAGGAGGCCTGGTCACAGACCGGGCCGCGGGGGCGTTGACTCCCGGAACTCTCTCCAGATAAACAAACAACTACACAGGACGAACTTTTATTTGGTAAAGGTTTCACTTTAAGGTAATATTGTTTTATTGTTACATAGAAATACTTTTAATACTTATTAATTCTCCTTGAAGAAGTATTTACAAGATGTGCTTTGAGGAGTTTATTAAATTAATACTTATTTTAGGGTATTTATAAATTCTTCATTCTGGAGTATTTATAGATGCTCTTCTTAGGAATATTTATGAGCACTCCATCCTGGAGTATTGATAAACACTTAATCCAAGTGTTCACTGTAATTCTCTGCACAACTTGATAGAGATCTTAGAGCGAGAGCTTCACCCCAAAAAACTTTATCCTTATGCATGTGTCTTTGACTACATTACCCGTAAGTTATACCAGACTTTGAGCCACTGCACCTATTACATATCTTGAAGTGTTAAACCCGCGTGGGTCATATTGCTCACGAAATGGTGATGGAGGATCGCTGCCTGATCTTTCACCATCAGCAGTTACCCAGTTGATTCCTTTCCTTACCGTTGATCCTCAAGAAATAAAATTCACCTCTACAACAGAGGAACATAATCACCTTATGTATAATTCCTCTCACTTGGATCAGTAAAATAAAAAATCATCTCCTGGTCTTGTATCGCTGGACACACGTTAATATTGAAATTAGGAAGCGATGGCATGGAAATTATATATACAGGAGAGGAGTTTCACTATTAACATTGAGGATGAAAGTGATACAATGAGTTCAAGTGGATGAGGATCAGGTAGGACTGTAATGGGATCTGGACGGGCTGAAAGCCTGGTCAAACAATTGACTCCTGGAGGTCAAAGAAGATAGCAGGCGGAGTACAGGCTAGGGGACCAAATGTTGCAGCATACCGGCGACTGGCAAACCTGAAAACAGCATATCGAAATGTAAGGAGTCATGATATTACATCGTGTAAGTCAAGCCCATTTTGGAGTATGCAGCAGTAGTATGGAATCCACATCTGGTCATGAACGTCAAGAAATTTGAGAAATTGCAAAGATTTTCAACAAGAATAGTCCTGGAGCTGAGGGGTTTATCCTACGAGGAAAAGTTAAGGAACTTAACCTGACAACACTGGAGGACAGGAGGGATAGGGCAAACATAACGACATATAAAATGCTGAGAGGAATTGACAAGGTGAATAAGGAAAGAATGTTTAAGAGATGGGACACAGCAACATGGGATCACAACTGGAAGTTGAAAACTCAGATGAGTCAGGAAGTATTTCTTCAGTCACAGAGTTGTCAGGAAGTGGAACAGTCTGTACAGTAATGTAGTAGAGGCAGGATCCATACATATCTTTAAGAAGAGATACGATAGAGCTCATGGAGTAGGGAGAGAGTGGACCTAGTAGCGACCAGCGAAAAGGAGGGGCCAGGAGGTATGACCCGACACCTGCAATCACAACTAGGTAAGTACACACACACACACACGCACACACGCACACACGCACACACGCACACACGCACACACGCACACACACACACACAGTAGTATTTCTTCAGTCACAGAGTAATCAGGAAGTGGAATAGTTTGGGAAGCGATGTAGTGGAGGCAGGATCCATACATAGCTTCAAGCAGAGGTATGATAAAGCTCACGGTTCAGGGAGAGTGACCTAGTAGCGACCAGTGAAGAGGTGGGGCCAGGAGCTAGGACTCGACCCCTGCAACCTCAACTAGTTGAGTACAACTAGGTGAGTACACACGAGAGACAACATGGGCAAGTCTCCGCTCCATGGGATATTACCCCATTACAAACTACGATTCCTCCATTCCCCCCAAACTACTTCTTAAATCACAACCAAAACTTCGCCTTGAAGCCACACATGATGCCTTAAGATGTATTGATAACTTAGTCACACAGCACACTCTTACACAAATTATTTACGTTGATGGTTCTGTTCATCAGTCCACTGGTGCAGCTGGTAGTGCTGCTGTTGTCATACAGAGTGATGTCTCTCTTAAAGAAATTGGAGCACGCATCAATAACTGGGCCTCTACCCATACTCCTTGCACTCAAATGCGTCCATGTATCTATGTTGACACTTTAATTGTAACTGATTCTTTGTCATCCATAAATGCTCTCAACTCATTAAGTGCAAATTGTGGTATGCTTGTGTCAGAAGCCAGACACAGTTATGGTAAGATTGTGGACAGTGGAGTCAGAGTGCACATGCTGTGGATTCCATCTCACATTGGCCTTCAGATGTATGATAGAACTGATAAATTGGATAAGCTGTATGCTTTCAAAGAGGGAGTAAATTACAATCTTGGCTTGTCAGTTAGCAGTTTGAGAACAATAATACTAAAAGAACTTCAACCGAATTTTATTGACTTAAGACTCAGGGAGATTGACACAAGTCAGTCCATCTATCATCACTCTATTATGCAGGAGGAGCCACATGTCTATGGTCCATCCAACAAAATAAGACGACTCTTGGATGTCACTACCGCCCGGCTCCGGCTGGGTTACAAGTATCTTTGAAATGTTAAATCACCACCACCAGATGTAGACCAAACGAAATGCAAACTTTGCCAGATGCAGTATTGTCACAACCTGCGTCATTATGTACTGGAGTGCGATAAAATTAATGAATTCAGAGACAACTCACTCAGAAATGTTCAAGATATGTGGCATATTACAGACCATTCTGGAAAAATACTCTGACTTTGCTCCCTGTAAATAAAGCATTACCACGTGTGTGTGTGTGTACTCACCTAGTTGAGGTTGCAGGGGTCGAGTCCAAGTTGTGTGTGTGTGTGTGTGTGTGTGTACTCACTTAGTTGTACTCATCTAGTTGTACTCACCTAACTCGACTCACGAAATCGTAATGTAGATGAATGGTTCAGAGAACCGACATGTTGATAAATTAGACACAGTTGCAACTCTTGGGTATCTTTATTGAGGAAACGTTTCGCCACACAGTGGCTTCATCAGTTCATACGTAGGAGAAACTTGAAGAACAGGAGGAGAATGAGGTAATCAGTCCCTCAACCTTGAGTCGATGTGTTCAGTCCATCAATCTTGAATAGAATGCGGCATATGAGCGGAGAAGCAGCTTATAAACCGTATTGCAGGAGAGGTGCAGCAGTCATATGTGGCGAAACGTTTCCTCAATAAAGATACCCAAGAGTTGCAACTGTGTCTAATTTATCAACATGTCGGTTCTCTGAACCATTCATCTACAAACCTGTCAGACACTGCAACTTCTTGGGATCTTAATACTTAGGAATTCTTCGCTTGCACAATTCTTGGGCACGACCTACTTCCACATTGAACAAATGTGACACCACCTATGACTGCTGCACCTCTCCTGCAATACGGTTTATAAGCTGCTTCTCCGCTCATATGCCGCATTCTATTCAAGATTGATGGACTGAACACATCGACTCAAGGTTGAGGGACTGATTACCTCATTCTCCTCCTGTTCTTCAAGTTTCTCCTACAGTGTTTTAAAAATTGAGGTTGGAGAGTTGAAGGAGGAGGTCTTGCTTCTCCAGGAGGAGATTAGGAGGCTGAAGGTCCACCTCAATGGGTCTGGGAGAGAGCGTGAGGTAGCTGGAGTTGTGGGGAATGAGACTTCTAGCAGTGAGGTGCAGTCTGTCTCTCGCTGTGAGGAGGCTGTAGTTGGGGAGGTAGCAACGGCTACCAGCAGTGAGGTGCAGCCCAGCACCTGCTACAAGTGGCGAGTGGTTCACAGTAATGGGAGGCGCATCAGAGTAAGGAAAGTTAAGAGTGAAGATCTGAAGGTAGGAAATAGCTTCTCTGTTCTCCAGGATGAATGTACTTCAGTGGCCAGTGAAGGTAAGGGTACTACTGCCCCTGCTAATGGAGGTAAGTGCATTCTTGTGGTTGGTGACTCTCAGGTAAGATATATTGACCGTGCTTTTTGTAATAGGAATAAGAAGATGAGAGATAGAGTGTGCTTCCCTGGAGCTGGTGTTGGGGACATTGTCAACAGGCTGGATAATATCATGTCAGGTAATGGGAACAAGCCCATTATCTGTCTCAGTGCTGGTGGAAATGATATTGGGAAGGGTAGAAGAGAAGAGCTGCTAGATAAGTACAGGTCAGCTATAGATTTCATTAAGTCTAAGGGAGGGATCCCAATCATATGTAGCATCTTGCCTAGAAGGGGAGTAGGAAATGAATGGTTGTCTAGGGCAATTGGTGTAAATTGCTGGCTAGACAGATACTGCAAGGAACTTGCAATCCCATTCATTGACAACTGGAACAACTTTTATGGCAAACATGATATGTATGCAAGGGATGGGGTACATCTCTCTGGGGCAGGGGTGGTAGCACTTGCAGACTCGATTGAGAAGGCCATTGGTGAAATGCCTATGATTTTAAACTGATGGAAGATAGAGGTATGGGTGTGTGTGTGAAACAAGCAGGTTGCAACACTAGGGTTGGAAACAGTAAATGTATAAAAGGCATTCAGCATGAAGTTATAAATAAAGACAATAGATCAGGTCAGCAAACAAAGGGGGACAGCAGAGGGCAGCAAGGGACTAGCTCCCTTAAGGTTTACTATACTAATAGCAGGAGTGTAAGAAATAAGATAGATGAGCTAAGATTAATTGCAAGTGCAGGAAACATAGATATTATTGCTATAACAGAGACCTGGCTCAATCTGAAAGATAGAGAGATGCCCTCTGAATGTCACATACAAGGCTATAAATTATTCCACACTGACAGGGTCAACAGGAAAGGTGGTGGAGTAGCGATGTATGTCAGAGACAATTTAAATTGTTGTGTTAGACAAGATATTAAATTAGAAGCGTCAGCCACTGAATCTGTTTGGTTACAGCTTCTCGAGGGCCGAGAAAAACTAATTTTGGGTGTGATTTACAGGGCCCCAAATCTTGATAGGGAGTGCAGTAAACTTCTATGGGACGAAATTCGTAAGGCATCTACATACGAAAATGTTGTGCTAATGGGAGATTTCAACTATAGACAGACTGACTGGAGCAATTTGACAGGAAATTTAGAGTCAGGTGACTTTCTTGATACGATCCAGGATTGTTTTTTAAAACAGTTTGTGACAGAGCCAACTAGGGGAAATAACCTCCTTGACTTGGTTCTTGCCAGTAGGGAAACACTAATTAATAATCTTGAGGTTAATGATGAGCTTGGGGAAAGTGATCACAAATCACTCAGTTTTAATATATCAAGGAATTCCCCTAATAATGGCAATCAAGTCTCCGTCCCTGACTTTCGCTTGGCTGATTTCATAGGACTGAAAAATTACTTAGGTGGGCTGAACTGGAATGACCTGACTAAGGGTCAGGTAGGTGGTGATGGTTGCCGATATGATGCTTTCCAGGGCATAGTTCTAGCTGCTCAGTCAAATTATGTTCCAAATAGGGAAATCAGATCAAACAAAAATGATCCTAAATGGATGAACAATAGATTAAAATATCTGATTGGTCAAAAGAGAGGCATATATAGGCAAATCAAAAGAGGAGAGGGGCAATTAAGAAATCAATATATTCAGTTAAAGAGAGAAATAAAAAAGGGAATTAGAAAAGCAAAAAGAGATTATGAGGTTAAAGTTGCAAGACAATCGAAGACTAACCCAAAAGGATTCTTTCAGGTATACAGAAGTAGGATCAGGGACAAGATAGGCCCACTCAAAAGTTCCTCGGGTCAGCTCACTGACAGTGATAAGGAAATGTGTAGAATTTTTAACACATACTTCCTCTCAGTTTTTACACAAGAGGATACCAGCGATATTCCAGTAATGATAAATTATGTAGAACAGGACGATAATAAACTGTGCACGATTAGGGTCACAAGTGACATGGTCCTTAGGCAAATAGATAAATTAAAACCTAACAAATCCCCAGGCCCTGATGAACTGTATGCAAGGGTTCTAAAGGAATGTAAAGAGGAGCTTAGCACACCTTTGGCTAATCTTTTCAACATATCACTACAAACTGGCATGGTGCCAGATAAGTGGAAAATGGCAAATGTGATACCTATTTTCAAAACAGGTGACAGGTCCTTAGCTTCGAACTATAGACCAATAAGCCTAACCTCCATAGTGGGAAAATTTATGGAATCAATAATTGCCGAGGCAGTTCGTAGCCACCTTGAAAAGCATAAATTAATCAACGAATCTCAGCATGGTTTTACAAAGGGGCGTTCCTGCCTTACGAATTTATTAACTTTTTTCACTAAGGTATTTGAGGAGGTAGATCATGGTAATGAATATGATATTGTGTATATGGACTTCAGTAAGGCTTTTGACAGGGTCCCACATCAGAGACTATTGAGGAAAATTAAAGCACATGGAATAGGAGGAGAAATTTTTTCCTGGATAGAGGCATGGTTGACAAATAGGCAGCAGAGAGTTTGCATAAATAGGGAGAAATCAGAGTGGGGAAGCGTCACGAGCGGTGTTCCACAGGGGTCAGTGTTGGGCCCCCTGCTGTTCACAATCTACATAAACGACATAGATGAGGGCATAAAGAGCGACATCGGCAAGTTTGCCGATGACACCAAAATAGGCCGTCGAATTCATTCTGACGAGGATTATTCGAGCACTCCAGGAAGATTTGAATAGACTGATGCAGTGGTCGGAGAAGTGGCAGATGCAGTTTAATATAGACAAATGCAAAGTTCTAAATGTTGGACAGGACAATAACCATGCCACATATAAACTAAATAATGTAGATCTTAATATTACGGATTGCGAAAAAGATTTAGGAGTTCTGGTTAGCAGTAATCTGAAACCAAGACAACAGTGCATAAGTGTTCGCAATAAAGCTAATAGAATCCATGGCTTCATATCAAGAAGCATAAATAATAGGAGTCCTCAGGTTGTTCTTCAACTCTATACATCCTTGGTTAGGCCTCATTTAGATTATGCTGCACAGTTTTGGTCACCGTATTACAGAATGGATATAAATTCTCTGGAAAATGTACAAAGGAGGATGACAAAGATGATCCCATGTATCAGAAACCTTCCCTATGAGGATAGACTAAGGGCCCTGAAACTGCACTCTCTAGAAAGACGTAGAATTAGGGGGGATATGATTGAGGTGTATAAATGGAAGACAGGAATAAATAAAGGGGATGTAAATAGTGTGCTGAAAATATCTAGCCTAGACAGGACTCGCAGCAATGGTTTTAAGTTGGAAAAATTCAGATTCAGGAAGGATATAGGAAAGTACTGGTTTGGTAATAGAGTTGTGGATGAGTGGAACAAACTCCCGAGTACAGTTATAGAGGCCAGAACGTTGTGTAGCTTTAAAAATAGGTTGGATAAATACATGAGTGGATGTGGGTGGGTGTGAGTTGGACCTGTTAGCTTGTGCTACCAGGTCGGTTGCCGTGTTCCTTCCTTAAGTCAATGTGACCTGACCTGACTAGGTTGGGTGCATTGGCTTAAGCCGGTAGGAGACTTGGACCTGCCTCGCATGGGCCAGTAGGCCTTCTGCAGTGTTCCTTCGTTCTTATGTTCTTATGTTCTTATGTATGAACTGATGAAGCCACTGTGTGGCGAAACGTTTCCTCAATAAAGATACCCAAGAGTTGCAACTGTGTCTAATTTATCAAATCGTAATGACACGATTGGAGTTTTAAGGTTCTCAGATCGCGGGTTCTATCCCCCCCGTGGTATGGTTTGTGCTCACCTAGTTGAGGTTGCAGGGGTCGAGTCCTAGCTCTTGGCCCCGCCTCTTCACTGGTCGCTACTAGGTCACTCTCCGTGAACCGTGAGCTTTATCATACCTCTGCTTAAAGCTATGTATAGATCCTGACTACTCTGTGGCTAAAGAAATACTTCCTAACATCCCTGTGATTCATCTGTCTTCAACTTCCAACTGTGTCCCCTTGTTGCTGTGTCCCATCTCTGGAACATGATGTCTTTGTCCACCTTGTCAATTCCTCTCAGTATTTTGTATGTCGTTATCATGTCCCCCCTATCTCTCCTGTCCTCCAGTGTCGTCAGGTCGATTTCCCTTAACCTCTCCTCATAGGACATACCTCTTACCTCTGGGACTAGTCTTGTTGGAAACCTTTGCACTTTCTCTAGTTTCTTTACGTGCTTATCTAGGTGTGGGTTCCAAACTGGTGCCGCATACTCCAATATGGGCCTAACGTACACGGTGTACAGGGTCCTGAACAATTCCTTATTAAGATGTCGGAATGCTGTTCTGAGGTTTGCTAGGTGCTCATATGCTGCAGCAGCTATTTGGTTGATGTGTGCCTCAGGAGATGTGCCTGGTGTTATGCTCACCCCAAGATCTTTTTCCTTGAGTGAGGTTTGTAGTCTCTGGCCCCCTAGACTGTACTCCATGTGTGTGTGTGTGTGTACTCACCTATTTGTACTCACCTATTTGTGGTTGCAGGGGTCGATTCATAGCTCCTGGCCGCGCCTCTTCACTGATTGCTACTAGGTCCTCTCTCTCCCTGCTCCATGAGCTTTATCATACCTCGCCTTAACACTATGTATGGTTCCTGCCTCCACTAATTCACTTTCTAGGCTATTCCACGGCTTGACTACTCTATGACTGAAGAAATACTTCCTAACATCCCTTTGATTCATCTGAGTCTTCAACTTCCAATTGTGACCTCTTGTGTCTGTGTCCCATCTCTGGAACATCCCGTCTTTGTCCACCTCGTCTATTCCGTGCAGTATTTTGTATGTCGTTATCATGTCTCCCCTGACCCTCCTGGCCTCCAGTGTCATCAGGCCGATTTCCCTCAACCTTTCTTCGTAGGACAATCCCCGGAGCTCTGGGACTAGTCTTGTTGCAAACCTTTGCACTTTCTCTAATTTCTTGACGTGCTTGACTAGGTGTGGATTCCAAACTGGTGCTGCATACTCCAGTATGGGCCTGACGTAAATGGTATACAGAGTCTTGAACGACTCCTTACTGAGGTATCGGAACGCTATCCGTAGGTTTGCCAGGCGCCTGTATGCTGCAGCAGTTATCTGATTGATGTGCGCCTCAGGAGATATGCTCGGTGTCATACTTACCCCCAGATCTTTTTCCTTGAGTGAGGTTTGCAAACTTTGGCCATCTAAACTATATTGTGTCTGCGGTCTTCTTTGCCCTTCCCCAATCTTCATGACTTTGCATTTGGCGGGGTTAAACTCAAGGAGCCAGTTGCTGGACCAGGCTTGTAGCCTGTCCAGGTCTCTTTGTAGTCCTGCCTGATCCTCATCCGATTTGATTCTTCTCATTAACTTCACATCGTCCGCAAACAAGGACACTTTTGAGTCTATCCCTTCAGTTATGTCATTCACATATACCAAGAACAGCACAGGTCCTAGGACTGACCCCTGTGGAACCCCGCTTGTCACAGGCGCCCACTTTGACACCTCATCACGTACCATGACTCGTTGTTGCCTCCCTGTAAGGTATTCTCTCATCCATTGCAGTGCCTTTCCTGTTATGTGTGCCTGATCCTCTAGCTTTTGCAGTAACCTCTTGTGAGGAACTGTGTCGAAGGCCTTCTTGCAGTCCAAAAAAATGCAGTCGATCCACCCCTCTCTCTCTTGTCTTACTTCTGTCACCTTGTCATAAAACTCTAATAGGTTTGTGACACAGGATTTTCCCTCCCTGAAACCATGCTGGTTGTCAATTATACACTTGTTTCTTTCCAGGTGCGCCACCACTCTCCTCCTGATGATCTTCTCCATGACCTTGCATACTATACACGTTAGTGATACAGGTTTGTAGTTTAGTGCCTCATGTCTGTCTCCCTTTTTAAAAATTGGGACTACATTTGCCATCTTCCATACCTCAGGGAGTTGCCCAGTTTCAAATGATGTGTCGAAGATCTTCGTTAATGGTACACACAATGTCTCTGCTCCCTCTTTAAGGACCCACGGAGAGATGTTGTCTGGTCCCACCGCCTTTGAGGTGTCAAGTTCACATAGCAGCTTCTTCACTTCCTCCTTGGCTATATGTACCTCATCCAGCACTTGCTGGTGTGCCCCCCTGCTTTGATTTCCTGGAGTCCTACTGGTTTCCACTGTAAATACTTCTTTAAATCTTGTGTTGAGCTCCTGACATACCTCCCGGTCGTTTCTTGTGAATTCCCCATCACCCTTCCTCAGTCTGATTACCTGGTCCTTGACTGTTGTTTTCCTCCTGATGTGGCTGTACAACAGCTTCGGGTCAGTCTTGACTTTCGATGCTATATCATTTTTGTATTGCCGCTGAGCCTCCCTTCTTATCTGTGCATATTCGTTTCTGGCTCTTCGGCTAATCTCTTTATTTTCCTGAGTTCTCTGTCTTCTGTACCTTTTCCATTCTCTAGTACACCTAGTTTTTGCCTCCCTACACCTTTGGGTGAACCAAGGACTCATTCTGTTCTTCCCATTATTTCTGTTTCCCTTGGGAACAAACCTCTCCTCTGCCTCCTTGCATTTTGTTGCCACATATTCCATCATTTCTTGTACTGGTTTTCCTGTCAGTTCCCTCTCCCACTGAATGTCTTGAAAGAAGTTCCTCAAGCCCGAGTAGTTCCCTCTTTTGTAGTTTGGTTTTTCCCTCCCTATTCCTGCTCCTCTCTCCACTTGGAGCTCAACTATGTAGTCAAAGCACAGAACCACATGATCACTAGCTCCCAGGGGCCTTTCATACATGATATCCTCGATGTCAGAACTACTCAAGGTGAATACAAGGTCCAGTCTTGCTGGTTCATCCTCTCCTCTCTCTCTGGTAGTGTCTCTAACATGTTGATGCATGAGGTTTTCCAGTACCACATCCATCATCTTGGCTCTCCATGTTTCGGGACCCCCATGGGGCTCCAGGTTTTCCCAGTCAATCTCCTTGTGATTGAAATCACCCATAACTAGTAACTTTGCTCCCCCCATGTGTGCTCTCCTGGCCACCTCGGCTAGTGTGTCGACCATTGCTCTGTTGCTCTCATCGTATTCTTCTCTTGGCCTCCTGCAGTTCTGTGGTGGGTTGTACATTACTGCAATTATCACCTTATGTCCCTCTGACTGGATTATTCCTACTAAGTAGTCTCTTTCGCCCGTGCCATCCATTCCTTCCATTTTCTCAAACCCCCACTGGATTTTAATGAGCAGTGCAACTCCTCCTCCCCCTCTCCTCCCTCTGCCTTTCCTGAGGATTTGATATCCGGATGGAAAGATTGAATCTGTTATTATTCTGGCGAGTTTTGTTTCTGTGAGTGCTATTATGTCTGGGGATGTCTCCTTGATTCTTTCGTGCCACTCCTCATACTTATTTGTTATTCCATCTGCATTTGTATACCACACCTTCAACTTCTTTTCTAAGATTTTGGTGGGAGACCTGATAAAGAACTATGGGTGGTTGCTGTTGGGGTGGAGTTTGTAATGCAGTGGGTGGGGGCATTGGATGTGGCATGGGTGTTTTGGTTTAGAGTGTTTGGTTGCACTGGGGTTGACCTGGTTGAGAGGCTTCCATAGGAAGTTGTGAGGGAGGCTGTATTTGATCTTCCTGTGTCTGTGATCTCCTGTCTGTCTTCTCCATCCCCTCTCTTTCCTCCTTTCGCCTTTGTACCATCTCTCTCTGTTTCTTCCTTTCTGCTTGTGTTCTGTCGCGGTCGAGATACACATTCCTGTATGCTGGCATGTCCCTTAATCGTGCTTTCTCCTGCAGGATCCTGTTCCGAGTCGCTTCTGCCTTGAAGGTCACTTTCACTGGCCGGGTTCTTTTTTTTACAAACCCCCCTATTCTCCGAAAATTTTCCAGCTGGGTCATGTCGTCTTCTCCTATTGCTTTCATGATGCTTTCAATTGCTTTTTTTCCCCTTGTTTTCCTGCTTCATATGTTTCCCCTTCAACTTCCCGGAGCCCATACACAAAGACTGACCTCACCCTTTCATGCTCCCACTGCATATCCCTGTGTATCCCCTCATTCAATTTGATTTCCTCCATTGCAGCTTTCCTTTCTTCAGTTTCACTAGCTAATGTACTTGGGCTCAGTGGCCTGTCATTTTCCCTTCTCGGCTTTCCCTGGGCTCTGCTGTGGTCTGTTAGGGCCTCCGCATATAGCTTAGCTCTTTCATTTACTACAGTCTCCACTGATTGAGCTTCTACATTCTGTTTTGCTCCTTCTTTCCCTACAATCCCCTTATTTGTGACTGAGGTAGCAGTCTCTGTTCTTTAGGCTGTTCCAGATTTTTCAGTTCCTCTTCTAAACTCTGTATCCTGGCCTCTGCTGCTTTGACTTGCACCTCCCACTTCCTGCTTTCCATGTCTATCCTCTCTTCCATTCTCATGCTAAGTTCTTCTAGTTTCTTTTCCCATTCATGTTCCCTTTTTGTGAGCTCTGCTGCCCAATCTTCCCTTGCAGTTTCCTCCTCCTGTCCCTTGGTTTTTCTTGTTGCTCTCTGGCAACCCATTTTTGTTTTATCCTGATTGCCTCAGAGTGGGAAACCTATGTAATTCTGTATGTTAGGTTAGTATTGTGTATGTCAGAGTGTGGGGGGGGAGGTAGAGGAGGAACTGTGGCTATGTGGGAGAGTAGTGGGGAGGGGGAGTGGGAAGGAGAGTGAAGCAAGTGGGTGAGTGGGAGAGGGAGAGGGGGAAGGAGGGAGAGGTGGGGAGGGGGAGGGAGAAAGAGGGAGAGGAGGGATCAGGTAAAGGAGTGAGATGTCGGTGGGGGAGGGGGGAGTGTATGTGTGAGTCTGGCAATGTTTGTTTTTTTTTTTTTTTTTTTGTTTTTGTGTGTGTGTGTGTGTGTGTGTGTGTGTGTGTGTGTGTGTGTGTGTGTGTGTGTGTGTGTGTGTGTGTGTGTGTGTGTGTGTGTGTGTGTGTGTGTGTGTGTGTGTGTGTGTGTGTGTGTGTGTGTGTGTGTGTGTGTGTGTGTGTGTGTGTGTGTGTGTGTGACCCAACAATTAATATTTGCACCAATAACTCATTACATTATTATTATTATTATAATCAAGGGGGAAGCGCTAAACCCGTAGGATTATACAGCGCCCAGGGGAGGGGGGATGTGGAAGGCATTCAGGCTTAATTCGGGGAACTGGAGCACAGATCCAATTCCTTAAATCAAGAGCCCCTCACCAACATCAAGGAACCTTCCATGAGGGGAATAACTCATTACAGCTGTGACCGGGTGTGGACGTGTGAATTGCTCATTACCCTATAATTTGTTCATGATTGTAGCCATGTATATACGTAAGTAAATTTACTTACATAATTCATTACCTTTATAACTTGTGAGTTCATTACCTTTGTACCTAGTTCATCTGTCATAACTTAGGGGCCCAGTCCCTGGACCGATTATGTACCTCTGTAATCTTTTGACTACCGCCCACAGGATGGGTATGAGGTGCATAATAAACATATTAAACTAACACGAGGTACAGCGGGAAAGAGACCTAGTGGGAAAAAAAAAACAATAAATGAAATAGAATACATGACTAGAAAATGCCAGGAGGCAGAGGAAAGTTAATTGCCAAGGGCAACAGAAACAATAGGAAGACCAGAACGAGCCCTTGGTTCACCCAAAGATGTAGAGAGGCCAAAACTAAGTGCACTAGAGAATGGAAAAAGTATAGAAGACAAAGGACCCAAGTAAATAAGGAGATTAGAAACGAATATGTGTTGATAATGAGGGTGGCCCAGCTGCAATACGAGAATGACATAGCATCGAAAGTCAAATCTGACCCAAAGCCGCATCAGGAGGAAAGCGACAGTCAAGGACCAGGTAATCAAGCTGAAGGAGAGGAGATCACAAGAAATGACCAAGAAGTATGTGACGAGCTCAACACGAAATATAAAGAAGCATTTTAAGTGGAGGCAGAAAGGACTCCAGCAAACTGGGAGCCAAGAGTACACCAACAAGTGCTGGACATACAACGTACAACCAAGGAGGAGGTGAAGAGGCTCGTAAGTGAACTAGATACCTCAAAGGAACTGGTATGTGAGAGAGGGAGCAGAGACACTGAGTGTGCCACTGACAACAATCTTTAACACATCTATCGAAATAGGGCAACTACCTGAAGTGTGAAGACAGCAAATGCAGCCCCAGTCCTTAATAGGAAACAGACAGGCAGCATTAAAGTACACACCAGTGTCACTGACATGTATAGTATGCAAAGTCATGAAGAAGCTTATCA